>NC_050498.2:10331349-10553763 GCF_012460135.2 Molothrus ater | reverse complement strand
CTCCGATACGTTTATTCACTTTGGAAAGCAAGTGGGATCCTTTAGGATTAAAAGCCCGCATGAATGAATGGGATTTTCTGGTTTTGTGCATGTGAGTATGCTTTTGTGTGTAATCTGGTCTATTTTTGTACTTTGGTTTTTTAGCATGCATGCAGGATGGTTGCAGGCTTTTTTGAGGGGCATTTTGGGGAGCGAGGCTGATGCTGGGGTGCCCTGCAGGTCTGTGCCCTCTCCTTCCTTCCCCAGGGGTGTTTAGCATTCCAGCAGCAGGCTGTTGTGGCTGAGTGTTACCAGCCGAGCCTGGAATGCTGCTCAGAGGTGCAGGTGGTTTGTATCGATAGGTATTTCCATTACTCTTAAGCTGGATTCTGATTTCAGCAGTCGGGTTTCCATGTCCCGCATTGGTTTTGGTGATGGAAATGCTTCCTAGAAAAGTGATTTGCTGTGCACTTCTCTTCGCCCTAAAGGAACGTTGTCAAGAATCGCAGGGGAAGATTAAATACTTAGTCTTGCTCTCCTAATCTGAATTGTTCTGTGAAAGCTTAATTTAAAGAGTATGCTCCTCATCCAAATTTGCTGCTCCCCACTGGCATTCAGCTCTGAGAGCGTATCTATAACACACAGGATGGTGAGGGGAGGCATTTTAACCTCTGCCAAGAGGAAAACACAACAGTTGGGAGAGGCACAATGTAATGGTAAATATTTTATTGACATGTTCCAAACATATTGGATGTAAATTCAAACACTCTCTGAGCTTTGCGAAGTTTCCCGTTTGAGTTTTTTTTTTTACGTTCCCGTAAATCGCGGTTCATTAATTGGCTGTAAAGTAACGAACATCTGAGGCAGTGGGGAGCCTGTGGTGGCTGGTGGGAGCTCCCTGCCCTGGCAGAGCCCCTCAGGGCAGCCCTGCTGGGGGGCTCAGTCCCACCTTGGGGGCCCTGGCACGGGCACTCTGTGCTTGGAACCCTCTTGGCTCCACTGCTCTCCAAAAGGCAGGAGATAAACCCACACTGGTGTGAGGGATGGCTCAGGAGGTGTAGAACGGGATTTTCTGGCTGCTAAAGAGGGTACTGGGGTCTCCAGAGAAATGGCAGGTTCTGTGTAGACTTAATAAAGATAATAAAACCTTTAAAACTGTTTCCTTCAGGTGTTGCCACCATCCTGTTTCCCTTAGCAGTTAGCCCTGATGTGGCTGCTGGTCCATAACTTGTGAGGATGACACTGAATGTGGGGCTAGGCTCAGTTCTTCACTGTGAAAGAGAACAGCAACCTGCAGGAGGAGCAGGCATGGCTCCCTCTGCCCCGTGTCCCCAGGCTTGTGGAATTATTCCCCCCCCGTGTTTCCTTGAGCAGGACAGAGCAGAAAACCTCAGGGCAGCAGGAGATGAGAACTCCCATGTTCCCAGTTCCATGGGCTGTGGAGGGGTGAGGGGACCTTGGCGGCTGGTGGAACAGTTCCTGGGAAATCTCATCTTCCAGCACACACCCTTCACAAGGACAGGAGATGGAATTGTCCCTCTGTGGCTCTAGAACCTAAGTGTTTGTCCAAAAAGCAAAGAGTAAGAAAAATATGATTGGGTCTGCAGCTTGCTATGAATGTTGCACTGAAATGGGATTTTATAGAGATGCATCCCACTGACTTTTATCAGCACCCTCATAAATTGAAGGTTCTTCATTAGATGTGCAGTAAAAGATTTCGCTCTCGTAACATTCTGAAAATGTTTCTGTTACCTGCCCTTGGATGTTGGCTTTCTAATGGGCGATCAGTAAAAAGGAAATAAATCCGGTTTTGGGTATGCAGTTTGGCTCCAAAAGGTTATAGAGCATTTATTTCAGTGCAGTTCTAAAATTCCTCTGCTGGAGTATTTTGAGGTGCTTTTTTTATTTTTTTTTATTTTTTAGTCTAGCTAATTAGATTTCTGGGGCTCAGAGGACTTGGCTGGCTCTGTCTTTGATGCTGAGGAGTCCAGAGACAGTGATGATGTGTGTATTTCAGCTGTGAGCTGCAGAGTTTGCAGGAACCAGTGACTCAGAAGCTTTGGCTTTCCATCCAAGGTGGCCTGGTTGTAACTGTTGCTCTCCAAAATTCATTGCAATGTTAGGGTAGGGTGTGTGTTTGTGTGTTTGTTCCTTTCATAGACTTTCCAGGAATCAAACCTTCCATTCAGAGCCAAGGTTGAGAAAGCAGCTTTTTAAAAATAAACAGAATGGGCTTATCTGTTTTAGTGGGTCTCCCTTTTTGGAGCCTTAAAACAACTGAGTTACTGAATCTTTTGAAAGATGCATCTTCAGAAATGAGGGGCTTGGTCCTGTGAACAATTACTGGCAGTGGAGGTGCCTTAACACAGTACAGCACATCCCCATTGTGGTGAACACACAGGGCTGTGGTTGTTAAACCAGCCCCTGCTGCAGCCACACCTTCCCCATCCCGAATGCACAGACTTGTCTGTCACCTCCAGAGCAAGACTTGAAGGATGAGGACTTGAGCAAGGCTTCTGAGAGGATGTTTGCAGGCTGGAACACCTGTTCCGGTTCAAATTTGGGCTCTGACTTGTGAAACATGAATTTTCTGATGTTTATTGAATTGTCAGGAAAGCAGGCAGGAAATGTGTGTGAACGTGTCCCTTACCCTTCATTTAGTAGCATCTCATGCATGGAGGTGCTTAGTGATACCCATTTGCTCAGAGTTTACTCTGGAGCTTCTTTTGAGCAAATGTTTTGGAGACTTGCCCTCCCCTCTGCTGTTGCTCTTTACCTGCCCTCCCTGGGTTCATTTTCCCCATTATCTCTCATTAGATGGGCTGCTGGATGAGATGTTAATGATTACAGGCTCCAGCTCTGCCTGCTGCAAGGAGGACTTGTGGGTAATCCCAGGAGAACAAAGCTGTTAAACTTGCCAATTGCCATAGGAAACGTTGCTTGAAGGAAGCAGGAAACAAGGCATCTATTATTATTGTTTTACCTACAACCTTGATGAGAAATCTGTGTGTCCTACAGAGTCCTTCTCCTCTGTACCCACCTGGCATCTCACAGAGTCCTGTTGAGGGCACGAGTCCATGCACTGACATCTAGGAATGTGGATCACAGCCAGGTCTGTGGCTCACCAAAGAAAAGCTACTTACAAAATTCTGTTGGGAGGATGAAGGGAAGGATCAAAAGGAGCCAACCTTTTGTCATCTTGTAACGAGCAAAGCACTCTTGTCAGACGTTAGTTATGGAAATGTCCCTTTTACAGAGAGAAGAGTGGTCCTCCCAGCATTGTGTGTTCAATCTGTGCTTGACCTCAACACAGCAAGTCTTCTTACACATGGATTTTTTTTTTCCACCTGCATCTGCTTTTATCTTGCCTTAGCTCCCCTGGCTCAAGTGGTGTGTGCAGATGTGCCAGTGCAGATGTGATGGGACTTGAAGAGAGTTGCCAGATTAGCTGAGCAATGCTATTTTTTTTTTCATTTTGCCATTTTAATCTTGGTTAAACCTCTTAGTCAGAGGGTGATTTCCATTTCATCTTGAGTTATGTTGGGCTTCCATGCTCATTTCAAGCTATAGCTTGCCTCCTTAAGTTACTGATGTAACCCTTGTTACTGCATTGCCCATGGCTGAAAGGAGCTGTACCTACTCCTGGGTATATAAAATATTTTCTGTTTTTTGTCTTTGTTTGTCAGGCATTTGGGTTTGGTACGAGCAGGAATGGAAAAGTTTATGCTTGTTTCAGGGGAAAGGCAACAAATGTTTATCTGAATGATCAAAGCAGAATTTATGAGGAAATACAATGGAAACTATTCCTGGCTGTTTAGAAGCTGATGTATAGGGGTAGCCAAGAGGAACAGAAATGAGAGGAAAAAGTGAACTGAGTACACTCAAGTCAGACGTCTCCTGGTCCTGAACTGCAGTGTGTTCTCATTAAGAATTAAGTGTTAAAAATGTTTTCTTCATGTGTATTTAATACTCACTATGGATTTGTGATGTGTAACAAAGGACTGGGAAGAGAAATGGCTCTGCTTGTTGTGAACCCACAGAAAACGGTATTTTTATTCTGAAATATTTTTGAAACACCTAGTATTGAGTGCTTTCCACCTCCCTCCTTAGCTGGCCTGGCCATTGACCAGCATGTGCTGCAGGGTGAGAACAACCCTGGCTCTCCTGGGCAGGCCAGGTCTGGTGCCATGGTTGCTCTGCTGCATTCCAGGTTAATGAGCCTAAACTTGTATTCTCAGGCCTCCATTTTGTGTCTCATCCAAAGCCTGCTCTTCCTGGGATGAGGACAGCATGCTGAGCCCGCCTGACCAAGCTGTGGTCACTGCAGCCAGGCTGCTGATCTCGTTAAGGTGACCCTAATGAGCTGTGACAGCCTGACGAGTTCAGGCAGCGGCTGCTGGAAGGGAGCCGGGGCTGGGCTGAGCAGGGGCTCCAGCATTCGTGTTACCTGGCCTTAGCAAATGGATTTCAGCACTTCAAAACGTGACAGCCAGGCTGGGGGACTGCTGGGGAGACACACTTGGCAGGAAGTTGGAGTAAGTCTGCTGATAGAGCTGACCCATGACTAAACCTGCTTCTTTCAAGTGGGTGAGTTGGATCCTGTGTGCTGCTGGCATGCTGGCATGCAGAGGTGCCAGGGAGTGCAGAGGTGCTCCTGTGCAGCCTCACACACGGTGGGGTTTGTCCCTTTCCCACCACTCGCTCTGGAATGACTTTCCATCTGCAGAAGGTTATCTGTGCAGGTCCTGGTGGCCTCATTCCTTGGCTTTGGCAGTCCCTGCCCCTCCTTCAGAGGACGGTGATGCCTCTTGAGTTATTCCTGGGAACTGGCTCTGTGTGTGTGGCTCACTGGTAACAAACCCCATGACATCTCACTGCTGTTTGTTTCACTGAGAATTACGATCTGTCCCCTTGAGGCAGCTTTCTGCTGTCTTGTTGCTGGTGTGCCTTTGGGGCCGAGGTGGGACAGCTTGGGGGCTTTAATGTGCATTTCACCACGTTGTACCTGCCTCTGCTTGTCTCTAATAGTCTTCCTGCAGGTTCTTAATTTTGTTCATTAATCCTGTGGATACAGATACTCCCCTGCTTGCCCTAGGCAGGATCACTTAGGGAATAGTTTCTCTCTTGATCCTTGCCATGGCAGCTCTAGGCTGTTGCTGAACCTTCATTCTTTAGATGGAAATCAATGCAGTTAATGTCATGCCAGCTAAAGCTATGCTGATTCTAGAGGACTGTATGCTTGAAATTTGAAAGTCTTTGGAGTTCAAAGACTTCGGTTGCTTTCTTTAAATTCTGGCTTGGTTTAGGCCTTGGTGAACAAAATGGGTGGTGGTATCTATCCATAATGCTTGTCTCAGAAAAACCAGGTTCCAGCTGTTGCATCTGTGATGAGGCTGCTCTGAATTGGTGACTCTGGTGGCAGTTGTCTGCTTTGTCTCTTTTCTGCTCGCAGAGGTGACAGGGAGAGGATTGCCCTGGTTTAGAAGTGCTTGCAGAGACAGGAGCCTTCAGAGGGTGTGGGAGATGGGCAGGTGCTGCTTCAGCTCCTCAGATGGGCAGAGCTGCCAGGGGCTATCCAGGGATCTCCTCTGAGACTCAAACAGGCTGCTGTGTTTATAGTAACATATATTTAGAATACCTCCCTTTAAGAGGGTAATCCAGGCTGTCTGCTGTGGATTTATACTGCAGGTCACGAATGTGAGCTGGGTGACTCCTCTTTGGAGCTTTCTAGTTCTTTTTGGAGTTTTATGATGCATCTTGGTAACTAAGTCTGAAGTTCCTTATTTGGTTAGTAACCAAGTACTAAACAACCATCTCTTGCTACAAAGGGAAGGAGCCTCATCTCTGCTGTGTGCCTTCTTTGGGGCTGGACTCTGTGTAGCATTAAAGTCAGGTTGCACATGACATGGTGTTGAGTATTTAACAACTCTAGTAGCCACAGGTTGTGTTTTAAAAGGAATCCTCTGTTGCCTGCTCACAGCAGCAATATTAATTAAAGCCTGTTCCTTCCATTTTAAGCCTGAGTTTAGGCAAGGCTGTGAAACTGGTAAGTCTTTGTCTTGTCTGCTTGTCATGCCAGTGTTGAGAGCATCTCCTGGAGCCCAGCTGTCCTTGTGCTCTTTGCAGCATGGGGGCAGAGCTGCCACCAAAGGGAACCAGTGAAACAGTGGCCGCTGGGAGAAAGAAAAAGGATAAAACTTGCCAGCTGAGTTATGTTACTGGTCTGCCCTCCACCTCCTCTGGAGGAGTTGTTTGTTAACAAAGGTACTCACAGCTTGGGGAGTGCACCATAATCCTTACAGGTCATTTAAAGCAGTGTAGGCAGTTAAAGATTAATTTTGCATGCAGTGACCTCTTTATTTTTAACTGCTTTGCCTCCTGCATCTTCAGAAATAACAAACAAATGCTCCAAACATACCAACCCCCTTGGAAGACAATGATTTCATTGTGGCTGTGAACATGACATACATTACATAAATATTGGTGCTTACATGCCTGCTGATTCTTTGTCCTTGGATGTGAGGCTTCCAGCCCCGCTGGTCATGTTTCGTAAGAGCTTGGGAGGAAGCACAGCAGTGCAAGACACTGACGTTAGTGCTTACCCAGGCTGCTTTTCTAGCTCAGGCTGCTCTGCAAGGTGGATGTTTTCCTGTTAATGTGACGAGGCTGGTTTATCTGTCACTTCTGTTGAGCAGGCCACAGCTGCTGTGGCACTCGTGTGCATTTATCTTGAGCTTTGAGGTGTCTTTATGCTGGTTATTGCAGGATGCAGAAGAGCTTTATGCACACAGTTGGAGCCCTGTGCCATCTCTGGAAGGGGAGTAGCAAGGCCTGATCCCTGTGGAGGCAAGGAGGATGCGCAGGGCGCTTGTCCTTGCAGCACCCCGTGAAGCGTGGTGGGTTCTGCCCTTCTCCCACGTGGGGCTGTCAGGGCAGCACAGTCCTCCCACAGCCACGCTGCTCTTTTAGCTCCATGGTGGGGTTTTGTGCTAAGGAGCTGCGAGTCCCAGTTTTCAAACCCTCCTGGTGACTGGTGCTAGAAGTAGTTTTAATTTCCTGAGGGCTACATATAACTCCAGTGGAGCTATGAGTTGCTCTCTGCTTGTTTCTGTAGCTACGCGCACTTGCTTGCAGAGAATGAAATCTAAATCTCTACATGATCTAACAGTAGTTTCCTAAAATATGAGCAAAATCAAAGAATGAAGAATGTGTGTTGTTCAGAGCAGCTTGAGAAGCTGAAATACCGACTGAAGTAGCTGAGAGAAAACAAAGTAGGGGGTTTATGGGGTTTTTCTCGATTGTTTAACGCGTTAAATGAATCTTTGTAGCAAAGCCTTTTAAATTAAGTCAAAGTAATTGTGTATATGTGCTCCTGTAATTGTAAGGTCACTGCCTGGGTACAGGCAGCAGAGAGAGGATAATTTTGGTTCAGTATCTCAGTGCTTGGATCAAAGATACTTTATCAGACTGTATCAGAGGTGGCTCTGTGAGAGAGCACTGCCGTGTAACCTGCAAGGAGCCTGGGTGGGAGCAGAGCGTGGTCAGCTTGTTTAACCTTTGAGTGCCTCTTGGCTCAATGGCCCTTGGATACTGCTACTTCATGGAAAAAGTTCTAAATATAGCGCTCGTTTGTTGTTGAGTAATGACTCTAGAGGGTGGATGCTGGGGTTTCCAGCTCCTTGCAGGGCCTGAGCTGTGCATGAGCGAGATACTGGAAATGAGACCATTAATGAGGACTTGGTCTGGTAGTGCTGCTGAGCACTGATGCAACTTGTTGATTTATTGTAGAATATTCTGTTGATTGTCTGTTTGTCAAAAAAGCTCCCTGAGATTAAACCTGAGGATCGTTTTTAACCCATTTTGTTGACTTTTCATTCCCTTCTTTACCTGGTGTGGTCAGCTGCCAGGCATAGGTTCTGTTCATAGGTCAGCTTGTAAAGGGGAAAAGATTTTGAAGGTAAATAGAATGGGCAGGAAATGTTTTGTGGATAGAGATCAGCAAGACCATCTTTCTTTGGAAGAGGGAGAGATGAAATCCAGGAGAAGGTGAAAAACTTTGTCTTGGGACCCCCAGGAGGTCAGTGATGAAGCTGGGTTCTGAAACTTTTATCAGTTCTTTAACTAAGACATCATCCTTCACTGGAAGTCCAGAAACCCTCTTGGTTTTAACCACCAGTGAGTGAATCTGCTTCCTTTGTGGCTCTGTTTTCCCAGAGCTTTTACCTCAGAAGACCCTAACATCTTGAACAATTTCCCCGTGCAATGCTTGCTTCATTGCTGTTTCATTTCACTAACTTTCACTTGAAAATCAGATGCTTCCCTATCTTTTCTTTTTACTTCCTTGTACAGCTTCTCCCTGTTGCTGCAGCTCATTAAATCCTGCAGCTGTGTGTTATTTAACATCATAAAGTGGTTAGAGATATCATTCATATAAAAGGATACAAAATGAATGTGCATTGTAATTCTAGTCTCGAGGTAGCAAACTTCTCTCCGGAGTTGTGACTTAACTTATGGCTTTGTAAGAGCTTTTACTCGCCTTTATTTAGCTCTTTTCTGATTCCTAATGATTAGTGTGTAGGTAACTATATCTCTAATGCAGTTATTAAGTAATCTGTATAATTATGTACATTAGTCTGGGTTGCTGGAAGCGCCAGTTCTCTCTCCTGCCCCGAGCTGGGCACGGGCAGGTGCTGAGCTGCCCTGCTGCCCGCTGGCACCGCGCCGCGTGTGCGCCCTGACCCCGGGCACAGGGCTCCTGCTCTGCTGGGAGCTCATGCAAATAAAGCCATGCCCCAAACCCTCTGGGGAGGCAGGGCTGCCAGTGCCAGGGGCCAGCCTCCCGGGCGCAGGAGAAGGTGGCAGAGCTTTGCTTTTCAATTATTTGGTAATGAGAATCTCGCATTTGGCACAGGGATTTGTCGCAGCCGTGGCAGCTCTGATGGATTGGATTGGTGTTCATGGCTCGTGGGTGGAATGGAGCTGGCTCTCACCTCTGCTTTCTTCTTCTTTGTTTCTTCAAAGCAGTTTGCCTAGCATTTCTGTGCCTGCCTTTTTTAATTCTGGAGGTCATGTATTTCCTCTCCAGGAACATGGTGAGACTTGACCGGTGTCAATCACAGAGGAAGCCAGGGCTGATAGGATCTGCTCTGCCCCTATCTGATTTTCTGGAAGGTTTTGTGTGTGTGTGTGTGGTTTGTTGTTGTGTGGGCTTCTCTGTTTGTTTGTTGTTTTTAAATCCAAGTGCTCATTTTGGGGCCTAATTGCCATTGTTTCTGCGTGCATTCTGGATCTGTGTCAGGGAGTTTGGTAGCTCTGCAGAGCCTCTCTGAGCAGCACAGGGGGGCACAGGGATAGCCAGGCTTGCCCTGTGCCCTGCTTGGGGAGCCGCAGCTTTGCTGGCTCCTGGCAGGATGCAGAGCCTGGCTGCCTCCCGTGCTGCTCCCCCGGGTGCTGGCCCTGCGTGTACGAGCGCGTCTCGGGGCAGGGGAGCTGCGGATGCAGGAGTGAGTCCCGGGGCTCAGCTCTGCTCCCTGGCACTGCCATGGAGCATGTGCCTGCCTGTGCCTCCACCAGGCTGCCTTGCAGCTCCTGGCCTGGCATCCTGAGCTGTGGGCTGTGGACTAGGCTCTCCCTCCCAGCTCCACCCGTGCCTTGCACAGTGGCAGTGGGATGCCTTCAGGACTGTCCTTGTGCCTTGCAGGACATCTAATAGTGCCTTTTCACACACTCCCTTGGATAATCATTAGAAGCATTTTCTCCTTTTTATTTTTTTCCCTGTCTCTTTTTTTAATCATCCTGGCCAAAGCAAATGGGATAAGGAATTAGAGCAAGCTGAGGCTGGTATAATATACTAAACTATGACTCTAACAGCAATTAACGCAAAGGAATGAACATTTACAGTGCCCTGCAGTTATCCTTAGTGCTCAGTGGTAAACTGAAATCAACCTGGTGTCTATGGGCTCTCTAGACTAACTGCTATTTTTATTACATTAAATGGATTCTTGCTCATTTTTCCTTCCATTTTCAGGCTTCTCTCAGGCTACCCTCCTTCCCCTTAACAGTGACCCCAAAAGACGAGTGCTATACTTAGTGCAGCTGATGTTTGACACAGTTGAGGGTGTGGAGTCTCCCTCACTGGAGGCATTCCAGAGCTGTCTGGCTGCAGTCCTGTGCTCTGGCATGGCCTGGCTGGCAGGGAGGTGGCACCAGGTGAGCCCCTGTGCTCTGTTCCAGCCTGACCTGTTCTGGGATCCCACAGCTCTGTCCCTTTGAAAAGGGACTGGTTGTACCCTGCTGCTCCCACACCTGTGCCTGGTGTGGGCTCCTGAACTTGTACAAGTTTGGGGCGGAAAGTGGACAAGGAAGAGCTTGCTGGGGAGGTTGGTTTGGTGTGGACACAGGACACAGCCATGAGCTGTTAGTGCTTCCCAGTGAGGTTACCGTGTCCTCACCACTTGGTGTGAGGAGAAGGGAGAGACCCTGAGTTACAGCAACTTGCTGCACATGTATAATATTGGTGTATGAAGAACATCTGTGTGAAACACACGCTTTGGGCAAGAAAAAGAATGTGTAATGTAAGAAAATACTGTTACTTAATACAGTTTTTGCTTGGAGGCTACAGTCAACACATGCTGTAATACTTCTCGCTCGTGTGATACAGTAGCAGCATGACACTTCAGATTTATTACTTTTGGTTTCTCTTTAAAGAAATCCTGAATCTGGAATCAGAAGAATGCTTTTTTCCTCTTGAGCTGCAGAAGGGAAAATGTTTCAAAATGTCATAAATCAAAAATATATTAAAGGCCAACAAACCAGATGAAAACTTTTTTGGAAGATTGTATATAATGTTTGGCAGAAGAGACTAATGCGCTGTGGTTTTTGGCTGAATTTAGAAATGTGAAATACTCTAGGGTCCATCTCCTTGAAATGAGCTATTTTTATGTATTTTATCTGTCTATATATTAAAACAAGACCAGAGGTGGTTGCGTGTGTATAATGTAAGTATTAGCATGTGTGTGATTTATGTTAAGTACAGTTAATGCATTATATAAATTGAATTACACTTTGATATAGAACATTCAATTACAAAATGATTTCTGTAGTGCAAGCACTCAGATACCTTGATCATAGCCAACAGATTCTGTATCCTTGTTGACTGCAGGGCTGGCAATACGTCATTTTTTATGTAGACTCGTTTCTCACAGACCCATATATCTGCAGATTTCACAACAGCTGTGTTCTGTGTGTGTGTGTGCTCTGTTTTCCTGGTAACTCAGAGGTGCACCAGGGACTCCAGGGAGGCTTGGCTGAGGTTCACCCTGTGCAGCAGGATGGGTGCATTGAGCCCTGGTGGCTCTGAATGAGCTGGTTTCGTGTGTGTGCTCTTCAGGAAACCTCAGTGACACGTTCCTCGCCTTCTGCTGCCTTTCCCTGCAGCTCTGTGGCCGTGCTCGGTGTAACCCACGCGTGGCCGTGCTCGGTGTAACCCGTGTGTGATTATGCTCGGCGTAACCTATCTGTGGTTATGCTCGGTGTAACCTATCTGTGGTTATGCTCAGTGTAACCCGTGTGTGATTATGCTCAGTGTAACCCACGCGTGGCCGTGCTCGGCGTAACCCGTGTGTGATTATGCTCGGCGTAACCCGTGTGTGATTATGCTTGGTGTAACCCGTGTGTGATTATGCTCGGTGTAACCCGTGTGTGATTATGCTCGGTGTAACCCGTGTGTGATTATGCTCGGTGTAACCCGTGTGTGGTTATGCTCGGTGTAACCCGCGCGTGGCCGTGCTCGGTGTAACCCGTGTGTGATTATGCTCGGTGTAACCTGCGCGTGGCCGTGCTCGGCGTAACCCGTGCGTGGCCGTGCTCTGTGCAGAGGACAGGGTGTGGGATGGTCTGTTCAAGCTGCTGCTCCCTCCTTGGAGCTGGGCCTCCTGCCGCAGGTTTCAAGGATGTTCCTGGCATTTCCAGCAAGGACAGCCACCCTCCAGAGTGCTCCTTGGCTGTTCACCTAGGGAGGCTGTTTCCAGTCAGAAATTCCTACAGCCCTTTCTCCTGCTGGGAGTCTGGCACTGCCACTGCCCCGTGGTACCTGTGCTGCATGGAGGGGTTCCCTTCTCCTCCCTGCACAGAGGCTGCAGTTTTTTAGGGGTGAGCTTTAGATCCTCACTCCCTGGTCATGTCAGTGACGCTGTGTGGCACAGTTTGCACTCCTAAACACAGCTGCACACTTAGGGTTCAGGTCACCTTACAGAGATCTGCAAATTCTCAATTTTAAAAACACGTCTTTTGGTGTGGAATTCCTTGTAAGCCCTGTGTAGGTACCAGCAGGCTGCTCTAGGGTCTCCCTGGAAATAGCAGAGGCTTCTCTTAAACCCCTTAGGGTCAGGTGCAGTCAGCGAGGGTGAGAGAGGGCTGAGCCCACACCTGACTGACAGGGACTGAGCCCTCCCCAGCGTGCTCAGGAGGTAAAAAAAGCGACACGAACCCTCCAGCATCCCCTTCCCTCCTGCTGAACCCTTCCCTCCGTGCGGTGATGCTCATAATGCTCCCGAGTTTCGCTGTTTGCAGTGGGGACGTAACAACTCAAAGCTACATGTAAACAGCTTTGTTGGCTACTTTTCCTTTCCTTGCTTATATTGTACACCTTAAATGTGCTATTTCTTTTGGCATAATGGCAAAATCACTGCTTATGGGAACCGCGGTAGATAATACAAAAAGCTCTTTGAAAAGAGCTTTATCAGAGTACAAAGTACTTGGAATTGAAAGCCCCTAGAGGGTTGCTTTATTTTCCCCCTTCATTCAAACTTGTAGTGGTGCAGGATCGAGATACATCATGCCCTATTTTCAGCTGATTTGCATGTTAGAGAGAACGGAGTAATTGGTGTTTAACCAGAACAAAAGAGGATCTGTTTGCTAAAAGAAAAAGAATTCTTGAAGTAGACCCTAATACATATACTGCCTTTGTCTCTCCTCTCATTAAGAATTGAATAGGATGGCCTAGTAATTAGAATGTGGAAGGCATTGCTTTGGTGTTGATGCTTTTTGAGCTAATTGGTTTGAAAATTATATTTGATGTTGCTCTAAGGGATGTTGGCACAACACCTTCTTGGGACAGGGACATCCTGTACTCCCATTTCGCTGCAGAAATGGGTGCATTGAGGCAGGTTTTTGTCCTCTGCTTTGGTTTTTATAAATTTTATTTATTAAACCCATATTTGCCTTCCCAACTGAATACACAGGATGCACTGTCACATGTAAATAATTCTTCTCTTGCTGGTATGAAAACCTTGAAATGACCTTGGAAAGAGCTTAGCCCTCTTTTCCCAAATAAGTGCGTAATTCAGCCTCTGGTAAAGTAGAGTTTTGAGCTAAACTAGGTTTGGATTTCTGCCCTTCTGCATTCTTGGAACGGTTTTGTTGTTGTTGCTTGTTTGGTTGGCTTTTTGTTTCATTTTTGTTTTGACAAAAAGATTAAAACAAATGTTGTTCTTGAGCAGACGGAAAGAGGACAGGTCTGGAGTTGTGCAGGAGGCTTTGGTCAGTGTTTGTGCTCGTCTTGAGCCCCATCCCTGGCGGGGAGGACGTGAGGGTGATTGTTCCCTCCGTGGATCCTTCCTTTGGATCCTGAAATTGAGTTGCTTTAGTATGAAAACTTGTTAACTTAGAAACATTTTTTGTATCTCTTGGGATGCAGGAGGGAGCCTTGCTTTGGACCAGCCTTTGGCGTGTGTCCCCTGTGCACGGAGTGGGGTTTGGGTGGGTTGGAGGTACCAGGGAATTCAGAGGAGGAAAGTGCATTTCCTAGGCTGAGAGATACATTTCACAGTAAAGATTCAGCCAAAGAGAACTTCAGGGTGTTTTATTTGCTAATGCTGTTGTTCTGTGGAACAAATTGAAGTCTCAAGCCTGTTGTTGGTTCTCTGCAGAGTCCTATACAATCATCTTAATAAAGTATTGCACTGTGGAGGAGTCATTGTGTTACGAGGATGAAATGAGCTTCTAAAATTTCCCCCAAGGTTTCAGTGATAAAAAGAACAGTTTTAAAAACGACTTTAGGTTCTGGGGAGTTTGTATTTAGCAGTGTATTTGTAATTTAAATGGATTCAGTCTCTCAATGAGCTGCAGCTTGTTTTCTTTACTTTCCAGGGGTGTCTTTTCTCCCTTCTCGTGGTGGGTGGGCATGTGCCTGCCCTTCCTCCGTGGTTTTGTTTGGCTGCTCACCAGGGGAGGGTGCGTGGAGTTTGGTCCTGCTCTAACATCTGTGTGTTTGTTGTGCTGCAGCTTCAGTGCCCTTCAGACTGCGTGGGTATCTGAATGTCTTAGATCTCTTATCTTTGATATCAGCAGCGGCACTGAACGGTGTAAAACCTGCTGGCCACGGTGTCCCAGTGAGCCCAGGGCTGGGTCTGAGCTGGTAGGATGGATCTCCTAACCTGCACTCCAAGATGCTGGGTGCTGCTGAGCACCTGCCTCTGCTCCCTCCCACCTGTGCATTGAGATCTTCAACAAACTTCCATTTTCCCCTTCCTGCACTCTCCACGTTTAAAAGTGGCCCTGAGAGGCAAAAGGTTTAAAAGGGGTTAAATAAACTGAAAAACCTGCAGTGTATTTCCGCTCAGAGTTGAAACAAGATGTGGACTGACTCAAAATGAAATTTTTTTTTTCTTTCCTTTTAAGTTTTGCCAGAATGAAAACATGTTTGTTTAATCATAGGCAAATTCGTCCTTCTGGTTTTTTGGTTCTGTTTTTTTTCAGTTTGGCCAGCAAATTGAGAAATGAAACTGTTCTGCCAGCATGCTTCCAGTTCAGATTGCTCTGAGGAGCCGAGTGAATCTCCCCCTTGCACACTTTATCTAGGAACCATCAGAATTTCGCTGATTAATACCTTGGAAATTATAAATTAACCATATGGAACTACTTCAGTTTAAGTAACTTGTATGTTCTGGTGCTAGCTAATCCCTTAAAGCGTGGTTTTAATGACCAGTTTGTTTTCACCTGAGGTCATTAATGCTCTAAAACCAGCTGTTAACTGCACCAGAGAGGTTTTCCCTGCCCAGGGAGGAGTGCTGCTGGGCACCCCGTTTAATGGTCTAATAATGCTTCATTTCTGCCCTCCCTTCCGGACATACTGGCTGTTTTTAATGGCTCTGTTGGAAAGAACCTGTCTGTTTTCTGTCTGCATGGGACTGATCTTGCAGCCAGCTGGGGAATGCTGGGCACTGGGGCAGGAGTTGTGAGCGTGTCAAAAAGTGAAAAATGGAAGGATGAGCCTGCACAGCCATTGCTTTGGGCATGGGGAGCAGGGGAGGGAAGGGGTGCACAGCCCTCTGCCTGCTCCCTGGCTCTGCCAGATTGGGAATCAGAGTCATGAGGAATATTAAAACGTCAGACAATGTAATTCTCCCGCTCCTTCTGCTTAATTTTTGTGCTAATTTATTGTTCCTCTCTGTTCCTACTTCTGTCACCTAAATGCAAATGCCCTGGCAGCCTGCTTTATGGATAACACTTAAAAAATAATGGTGCAATAATGAGTGGTGAATTGCAGCAGAGATCTGCTGAAGTGCCTGCAATATTCGCATTAATTCCAAATGAATTAATTGCAGTTAATACTATTGTATTTAAAACCTGTCAGAAGCCATAACAATGATTAGGGTGTAAGAGTAAAATGCTGTTTCAGAGCAGCATCAACATTTTAAAATAGCAATAGCTGGTGTTAAAGTGTGTCTGACCTAATGGCCATCAGCAGCAGCAGCTTTTGTGTGAAGCCAGTCAGGACAGATGAATCAGAGGCATCTGAGGAATGAGGGCCCTAAACCCATTCATTTTCCCCTTCATTGGGAGCAAATGGGTTCTTTGCCCCAGTGCTGCAGGTGGGAGCAGAGGTAGGGTGAAGGAAGGGTTTTATCTGGCAGGGCTGTGGATCCCATTGATCTCTGCTGCTGAACCTCATCTGTCACCAGGGCTGGTTCCAGGGGAAGGTGTGAGAGGAGCCTTTCTTTAATGTTTATTTCCAGTCCTTCAGAACAAGTTGGTGCTGTGGCAAATAGGTTTATTATTCAGGAGTTAATACTCATGAAGTAAAAGCATTCCAGAGCCGTTCAGCTGAGTCCTTGGTGAGGCAGGAACTTCTTTCAGTTTAACCACTTGTATTTGTATTTTAGTTCTTAGTGTCTGGCCCTGAGGAGCTCTACACCTGCAGTTCGTCTGCTGATAGTGGAAAGCACAGAATATAATCTGGCAGATGAAGACAGCTGCATTCTGTTCATCTCAACCATGAGTTCTGCTTGATGATTTCTCGATACAGTTTCCATCTGACACAAAGGCAGGCACTAATTCTGGCATGTGTGGGACTGATAAGATTTCAGACCAGATCTTTCTTCAAAAAAAAGAAAAAAAAAAAGGAAGAAAAACCCCTTGATGTGTTCCATAGTGCAGTAATCAGTTTCCAGGTTCTTTAATTAGATCTGTACTTTAGCTGATTTAGCTGTATGTCTCAATACACAAATTATTTATAGAGGGAAGAAAAAGTATGTGTTAATCCTGACTGAGTGATGCTCTCTGCACTTGTTTGTATTACATATCCTACAGCATTCAATCTTTCCTTTCAACATGGAATTGGACTTAATTTCTTAAAAGAAATTACAGAGCTTTACAGTTGTATTGTTAACAGCTTTTTATTGATGTAGGTTTGTATGTGTGTTTACATTTATATGTAAATGTAATTATTTAGTGAGGATTAGCAGTCAGCGAGGCCCTCTCTTTCCATTTCGTGTGTTACTAGTCATTTGCAAATTCATTTCACTGTAGGTCAGAAATTATGGTTACTCTTACATTTAATGCATGAGGTATCCTGGATTCACCATTTCCTTGGACAGCCCTTCTGCTCCAAATCTTACCTGATTTCTCCCGAAAGCAGAGAGGGTTCAGTGTGGCTGCTGCCTGGTGCTGGCTCTGTGCTCGGAGCCCAGCTCTGTGTGCAGCTCCCCTTCAGCCTGGGCCAGTGTCCCCTGCCCTTGGGCCACCAGCTGCTCCAGGAGCAGTTCTGCTTCCTGCCTTCTCTGTAGTTAGAATAGAATTTGGGGCCTGAGGGTATCCTGGCTCTCTAGTAATTGCATCATTCCCACTATTAACTAAAGAGAGCAGATTCTTTTTTTAATAAAAGCCTCCTCACATATTCTCGAGTGTTGTTTTAGTTTGCAGCTACTCTCGTTGGAATGCATCCAGACACCAAGTCCTTATGTTTCCTGCACGTCCCCAAACTCTCTTCTGGGTAATTTGCATTTCAGCACTGCTCGGTTGTACTTTGCTCAGTTTGAGGGAGGGAAGGGCTGGGCGGTAGCATATGCTGATTTGCATATGCTAATTGTAACATGGATGCTTTGCTTCCTTCTGGCAACCAGACCAGGATATTTTTGTTGTAATATCCTGTTGGTTTAAGGTGAGAGGTAAATCAGAGCTTGTTCTGCTTGATTTACAGCTGGAATCTTGATTTGAGGTTTGGTGGTAAAGGTCTGAGATGCTTGGAGGCCATGATCAAAAATCAGGGAGCTGAAGGGTGGGACTTGAGTTGTTGCAGAAACTTGGTGGTTCACTAACAGGGAATAATAAAGGAAGGGAAGAAGCAGTGCAGGGCTCTGCTGGGTAGCAGCATGTGTCATTGATGCCTCAGCCTCCAGCAAACACTGCATCTGCAGCACTGCTGCACGGGGGCAGATCCCACAGCTTTGGTTTGGTGAAAAAGTGCAAGTTCCCAGGTACCAGATCATGCTCAGTCATCTTCTGTGGTTTTTAACAAAATCAAGATGGGAGGGAAAAGGATTTTGGGAGGGGAGATGAATAAAGCCTCCCCTGAAAAAGTGTTCCCTGATTAGCTTTGAATTTGGGGGTTCCTTTCCAGAGCTCCTGGGGTGTCAGGGAGAGCTGGCAATTGCCACAGAATATAGCAGAAATGCACACAAAAATAGCAGAAAAGGCTGTGCATGTCACTGATAATTGCACTGTTACTCTCCACAAACAAACTGGCTGCAGTGCTGGCTGGATTTACGTTCAGGATCCTCAGAGCAGCAAAAAGGTTTTGTGTGCTCTGACTCACGAAGCTGATTTTAAAGAAAATGGGCATTTTTAAAATCCTATTTTCCTTCCATTTTCAACCTCCTTTGATGAAGACACTTGAAACACCTTTTTAACTCTACATTTTAAATGCTTTTTTATAGCCATGAAATACACCCATGTGTGGTTTTCAGGTCTTTTTAATTTTTAAAAGCCCTCCTTATTGCTGCTGCATAAGGAGAAATTTTTAGATTATGGGGAGAAGCAAATGTGACATTCTGTTCCATATTAAAAGTTAATTTAGGGCAGAACTGCAGACCAAAAAGTGTCTTTTCTTCTCCTATACCTCCTTGTAATGTAATTGACCCCTAATACCTGTGCAGGATCTGGCACTCAGACAGAGGGAACCAGCTGCCCAGGGGCACGGTGTGAACACAGCAGGAGGAATTTGCCCGACTGGAATCAGACTCCGTGATATTTGAGGTTTTAAAGCCTGTTACAGCATGTTTTTGTCTAAAGCAGAGCTCTGGTGGCAGGTCTGGGCAGCAGTGAGGTGATGCAGGTTCCCTGGGAGGGCACAGCAGGAAGGTGTCAGGTCCAGAGGGGAGAGCTGGGCTCCAGCCCAGATCCAGATTCCAAGTCTGGCCCTGGTGAGCCTTGATGAAGGGCAGAGCTCAGTGCCTGGAGTGAGCCCTGAGTTGATCTGTGTACAGGAATACCTCAGTCCCGTGCTGGCTTTGGGCACACCAGATTATTAAAAGTGAGGAGTTAATTCAGATCGTGGTCCTGGAAACAAGGCTGTCCCCAGGACAGCTCCTGGCATGGCTGTGATTGATACAAGCCTTTGATGCATTCTCCTCCTGAGAGAACAGGTTTGTGTAAGGGTCCAGGTGGGGCACAGCCCTGTAGAGGACAAAATACAACTTTGTGTGGAGCAGAAGCTCCCCAGCCTGAGGCAGGCACAGCATCCTCCATCCCTGTGAGCCTGGGGATGGAGGGGCAGCGCGGGCACCTCCTGGCACTGCATCAGCTGGGTTTCCTCAGCACAGGTAGCAACGGGAGGGTTGCTGCTGAGGCTTAATTATGCAGTTGTAATTTTCTATAAAATGCATCATAAAACCTATTCATGCCGTATATTGGCATGGCAGAGTTGCTCCAGGCTCGCTGGCTGTAGAATGCCTGCTTTAGGAAATTGCCTAAATCTGTATTTTCCTTGGAGCAGTGCTGGTCAGCCCCACAGGTTGCTAATAAATATTTCATAACCTATGAAGGATTATGAAAATAATTTGAATATCTAAATGACTGGGTCTCCTTGGCCTAAGCAGAGCCCAGAAGCAGGCTCTTGTTCATGTCTCTGACCTCTCTTGGCATGCCATCAGATTGCCCAAAATTGGAGCCCCTACATAAGCACTGTCCTGTTCTTACTGCCTTTGAGTTTCTTTTGCCATTAAATCTGATTTTTTTTTTTTTTTTTTTTTAGCTCTAGTGGGTAAAATACATTTTTGTACTTTGACACCACTTAGAGTGAAGGATTTAAAAATACCTTACACACATTGATTTAGCACAAACTACCTAATCTGGGTTGAGGAACCTCTTTTCGCTATTTCACAGTCACAAGGGTGGGAGGAGAACCCGTTTCCACCTGCCTCAATCCTTGCAGCTTTTATCTGTCCCATGCAACAGAAAAGAAGGGGAAGAGAGAGAGAGGCTGACACAGCAGTCACCATAGCTGAGAGAGTGGGCATCCATAGCACAGGTTTACTGCAATTTTTAATTTATTTTTGTGAACCTTCACCAAGCAAATGCCATTTCAGCCCTGAGGAGTGCCTGACCCTGCTGTGCCAGGGCAGGGCTGCCTGGAGCCCTGAACCCCCAGAGCAGAGCAGAGGCAGGAGAGTCAGGCGTGTGTCCCCAGGCTGGAGCACAGGCCTGGGAAGGAGGAGGACGTTTGGGGTGGGCACGCCAGGCTCTCCTGGGAGCTCTGGCCCAGCATGGGTGGGGGATCTGGCAGCCCGGCTCCTCTTCACACTGGGGTTACTCACAGCAGCAGCTTGGATGCTTGATGATATTTGTAGGCTTTTAGGGCTCTTCACTCTGCTAATTTGACATTATTGAAGTTCTATTTCCCCAACTGTGCTGTGGGCTAAAGCGAGAATGACAGCTTGCTTGTTATTTGCGTGTGCAATATTTATGTATGTAAATGACTGGTGTGTTTGCCTTTATCCCTCCATATAAATACAAGAGATGTATACAAATATAATGAGGAGGTACAGGAAGCTCATTTTGTTTAAGCAAAACGTGGAGCATTAAGCCATCATGCCCTGACACTTGTTCTGTGCTGGAAGACAAAAAGGGAAGCGTCTGGCTTTTGTTGGGAGATGTGGAAGTTGCTGCTGCTTTCCACGCTGGGTATTACGGCTTCAGCACGTCAGAATCATTGGGGTTTTTATTGCTATTATTTTTCCTTTTGGTGAAGACTGAGAAAAGACAAAGACTAAAAATAAAACCCATAATTTTTGATACAACTGTGGAAACATGGTTAGAACTAACACAGCAGGTGGCTAAGGGACTCGATCGGCAGAAACCAGCAGTGCTTTCAGTGCAATCAAAGTTAAGTGCAGAAATTTAATTAAATGGTAGCAAGGCTGGCAGAAACTTTGTAAAGCAGCAGTGCATTGTCAAATCTAACAATTATTCCAAGGAACACAATCCACAGATGGCGTCTAATTGATAAATTAAGGTTCTGGTGCCTGATTCCGCTTACACTTAAAGGTTCTCTTTTCTTAAACAAAACCTTAAAATTTTAAGGCTGCATCGCTGTTCTGAAAACATAACAAGCTGGGCAGGGATTTTTGGCTTGAGAAATGCACGCTTTGTGTTGAAGGAGAAGGCGATTGGCTTCTATTTGCCTTGTCTGACTTCCATTCCAGGGAGGATGTGGGTTGTTGCTGGTAAGGTGCTTACCTGGAATCTCAGGTATTTAGACCTCCTGTAGCTGCTGGGGCAGGTAGTCACATAATCTCTCCCAGCTTTTACAAGCCTTTCCCCTTGCCTGTCTGCCCCTTGCAGCTGTCTGTGGATTTTTGGGCATCAGCAGCAGCAAATGCAAGCCCTTCAGAGCTCCGTGCCCTGCCTGACAAGTCCTTTCCA
Source organism: Molothrus ater (assembly GCF_012460135.2). NCBI lineage: Eukaryota > Metazoa > Chordata > Aves > Passeriformes > Icteridae > Molothrus > Molothrus ater. The sequence goes on along the minus strand of NC_050498.2, from coordinate 10,532,583 downwards.
GCGCTGGGCTGGTGGCCCTGAGGGAAGTGGCTCACATCTCATTGCTGGGGTCACATTGCACATCCTTTGGAAGGGGTTCTGGGCTGCTTTTCTGTTTCCCCCTCTCCCTGGTGTTGGTGTGAGGGGACCCAGAGTGTATCTGCCAGCTCCTGCAGCAGCCCAAGAGCAGCTCCAGGTGACATCCTGGGTGCCTGGAGAGTTTAGTAAAGCAAACAAACAGGCTTTATTTTCCCTCCTTCTGAACTCCAGATATATCAGGGATATTTTGTCTCTGTGTGTTTTTGATTTCCATGTGTAAATACTGTTCACTTCCCAGGGTTCAGCGTAGCACTTCAGAGAAGGGGCAGGAAAGATTGAATCCAGCTCTTCAAATACACTTGGCATGTTGTCCTCTAACGCTGGAGAGGGTCTTTTCCCCATAGCTAGTGGCACTTTCCCTCCCAGAGTAGTGTTTTGAACAAGGATGGGAGTTGAAAGGCCATGAGAGCACATAATAGCTGTGTGGAGTATGGAGATACACACACACCTGTGTGCACAATAAGTGTTTGTCCCTTGCTGAAAAAGGAAGAAAATTGTTTGCCTTGCAATTCAGTCTTTTCTTCTTTATTTAAGCAATTTTAGAAGATGGATGCAAAGGGAAATGATAGTTTCATTGTATTTGTTGTAAACCCAGGGCACAGATGCCCTAATTGCTCTTGTGAGTTTTTTTGTGTGTGTTTTTTTTGGCATTGCCCATGTGGTAGTAAATTCTCCATTAGCTGGATTCCCTGTGATGGAGCTGAGGCCATTCTGAGCGATGGAGCTGAATCAGTGCTTGTTATTTTTGGTTACTAACAGTGTACTTGAATTCAGGAACTCGCCTGCTCCCTTCCCCCTTGCTCCCCTCCTGTGCCTAAATATATCCCACCAGTCAATCAGCACTGGCAGGCATCAATGCTATGGCTGTCAGATCGAGTTAGCTCGGGAGAGCCAGAGCACTGGCTGGGGTTTTTGGGCTTGGAAATGTATTCAAATAGTGGCATTGTCATTTGACTTGCAAATAAGTGTAGTCTGGTAATGGGGCCCTTGTATGGAAAGAATGATGCAGCACTTCAGACAAATCTATGTCTTCTTCCCATGAAGCAGATTAGAAATAATACAATCCACACTGGTGTTTACGGCTGCACGCTCAGTGAACACAGACATTTCTGAATTTTCATTAATGGTGGATTTGTAGTTTTTAATGGAACAAAGAAAAAACACTGGAAATCAAAGAAATGCTAATGCCTTCCTGAGAAACTTAGACAACATTTGGTTTAGAGGGAAATCTGCTCTGGTTGGCATTTTCCCTCTTAATTCTTCTCCCCTTATCTGGGCTTGTTGGGTGGTTGGTTGCTGGAGAGCAGCACTTAAGTGAACAGATTATCTTTGCTGCTGCTCCTTCCCAAAGGAAGGGACTGGCCTTTGGTGACGGCATAGCCATTGCCACAGCAACCAGGCAGGATGTCACAGCTTCACAAGTGTGATTTTACATTCAGAGCAGCAGCAGGAGCAGATGGATATTGGAAACAAAGTCCCCAGCCCCTCCCAAAGCAGTAGCAGCCCTTCTCAGCAGGGCTCTTTGTGACTCCAGGGGTGGCTTCAGTGGAGCAGGGAGTGCTGGTGGCAGCACTGCCCTGGCAGTGTCACTGTGCCCCTTCCTGACTCTGGGACTTGTGGAGAGAGAAAAAGCTCACTCAAAACTTGGGCTCAGCCTTAGCTTGGGTGTTGTTTCATTAACTTTGGTAGTGGCTTCATTCTTCTGCTGCTGAGCCCAGCAGGAGGAGCAGGCCCAGCCTTGCTGTGGTAGTCAGACACGTTGGGAGCCTGGTGCACAGAAGTTGATTGTAACACCCACCCACCGTGTGGGCAGCAGCCTCAGGAACATATGCTCAGTCTGTTTTCCCAAAAAAGACAATATTGGAAACAGACGCAGGAAGGGGGGTTGCACTCAGTAAAATGTGAGGTCAGGGGCTCTGGTTTGAAGCCCAGGATCTTGTTGAGCATCCCAGCTGAGGGCTCTCCGGGGAGGCTGCAGAGTCACACAGCAGGCGCAGGGGGTGCAGGAGAACCCCAGAAGCACTGGCCCCGTGTCACAGTAGCCCTGTCCCTGCTCTGTGAGCCTGGTTGCTGTCCTGGCACTGCAGTTGAGGTGCCTGGGTTGTGCCCAGGTGCCAGAGCCTTGCAGGTGTACCCAGGGCCAGCTGAAGCTGTGCCCTGAGCTGACTCCTGTGCTCCCTGCAAAGCCCTGAGCAGAGCCTCCTGCCAGGCTCTACTGAGCAAACACCTTGGACTCCTGTGTGTTACAGCCACTTTGGTGCTGATCTGAGAAAGAAACAAAACTCGAGAGCCGTGGAGCTCAGGTGACTCGCCCAAACCTGGCCAGGTCTCCTCAGAGACTCCTTATTCTGCTGAAAATTGTAGGCTCCGGTCTGGTGGGCTGAGGCACTCTGAAATTATGCTCAAGTTTAAAGTTTCAAAGGAGTTAGGTATCAAATTTGCACGGACTTGGATTTCACTAAGAGCAGAGTATCTATTTTTGTCTTGCAGCAGTAGGGTTGCAGACCAAGATCCCCTTGTATTTTTATTTTATTTGACTTTGAAAACACCAGCTGTGATCCTGTACACAGTTACTGGTATGAAGCACATGAAATTTTAATTAGCTTGGGTGAAGAGAAGGGAAGTTCTGGTAATTGATTTAATATATAAATGCCCCTCTGCTTTCTTTAGTTTATGTGCTGGAAAGATTGTATTAGAAATTTTCCTATAACAGGGGAGATTTAAATGCACTTTTTGGACTGTCTTGAAATCAAAAAGTGAAGTGCCTCTAAACTATTTAGATGAAAGGTACTATTGATATTTCACTATTTCAGATAAAAGTAGATGATATCATTATTATAATTTCTGTTATTTTTACTGTTAGTGTCTTAATGGAGCCAGTCAGTGAGTGCTGAAAAGTGAACAAAGGAGCATTGGTGCTTTATATCCAGACTGATCAGACTGTGCTGGTGTCACTGTGGTCGTGGGAGATCACAGGAATTTCCCTTGGTGGGGCTCCCACTTTTGCTTTCTCCTGACCTGCTGCCCACGTGCTCAGGACCCACCTGTGTGCTCAGGACCCTCCTGTGTGCTCAGGACCCTCCTGTGTGCTCAGGACCCACCTGTGTGCTCAGGACCCTCCTGTGTGCTCAGGACCCACCCGTGTGCTCAGGACCCACCCGTGTGCTCAGGACCCACCCGTGTGCTCAGGACCCACCTGTGTGCTCAGGACCCTCCTGTGTGCTCAGGACCCTCCTGTGTGCTCAGGACCCACCCGTGTGCTCAGCTCCCCAGAGCCTGCAGGCAGATTCCTGCTGCTTCGGAGGCAAAGCCCCAGGCACAGCTGGTTGTGTGTCTGCAGGTGACTTTTCCCAAAGGCCAGACTCCTGTCTCAGTTCCTGGCACCTGGACTCCTTTGCTCACCCGTGCAGAGCTTTTGGCCTTTCCTTCCACCTCTGTCCCTGCACAGAATTTCTGGTTTTCTTCTCTGCGTTCTTCTGCGCTTCTTAAGGAAGCAATAAGAGAGAAGATCCCTCTGAACTCTCCAGGTGGCTCTGTAAGAAGCACAGTGACACTGGTATTAATACCTGCTCGACCTGGGAGAGGCTCCTGGTGCTGGGAGTGATCTCGGTGCTCCCCCAGTATTTTACAGACATGCACTGAAAAGCCTCTTTATTCAGTTTGACTGTTGCTGTTATGTGGCGAGGCATTCAATAAAAGTTGTGATTTATGAGATGTGTGTGGCCGTTGTTGTTTTTTGCTCTGTCATCTATCAGGGAGAGAAAAGCCAGGCCTGATAATTCTTGGCACTTGGTTTTTTCAGTTAAGAATGTCAGCTGTCAGGCTGTCAAGAGAAGTTATTTCTCTGGGTTTTTTTTTTTTAATAGGCAGAGATCCTGCTTCATACTGTGCTGGGTTGATAAGGGAGTGCTTTCTGTGCTGCTGAAAAGTGTGTCCCATGGTAAGGCCCTTGGTGTGTGCCCACTTAAACTTCAGTGCTTTGTGTTTTCAGTGTGTGACAGCACTTGATTGCTTAATATACAAATGCATTCACTTTCTTTTTTTGTAGCTTTTATGTGGTTTTTTTTTTCCTCCTCTCCCTTTCTCTCCTCCTGAATGGAATGGGGTTTTTTTCCCCTTCTCTGTGACTAGGTATTTAAAAAGTGCTCTTTCGCAAAATATGTGCACATTAGATAATCTGGTGTTGCATAAAAGCTCTTTCATATTTTGGGGGCCTCATGCATGCATAAAACAGGCCTAATTGAAGATAGAGGCTGTTTGTCACGAATGTGAAAATAAGGATAGGGGACAGAGGGGAAGAATTATGTTAAATACCAGGGTGATGTGTTTTTTTCTCTTTTCCTTATTAGTTATTTGCAAAAATGTATCAAAAAGTCATTTTGATGCAGTGCACAATAGTACCCAAAACTTGTGCTCTGCATCCTAAGTGCCTGGTTAGAGCACAGTTAGAAGCTGAAATCATTCCTCGATTAGTCCCTGGAGTCCTGTAGAAGTCTTTAACTCTCAGCATGTGGTCTGTGATTTAGCAGTGGATGAAGGATTGCTGAGCTGCAGCTGTGTGGAGAACCTCACATTTTCCAATCTGCAGCCTCTGCCCTTCCTCCTGCAGAGCACCCATCAGAGCCTCCCCAGAGCTGGCAGCAGCTTTGGGGCAGAGCTTTGGGGCTCAGGAGAGGCAGGCTCTGCTGGCTGGGTGGCACATCCCTGTCAGGAAGGGGCAGGGAAGGTCTCTGGTGGCCCTGCAGCTCTTGGGGACGGGGGCCTGGCTTGCAGCTGTCATGGTGTGGCTGCAGGTACGGCTGGTGGAGACCTTGTTTTGGTGAGTCAGTCTCCATGGAAAAGGCAAACATTTCCTCTGTGTAATTCAGGCTGCACAGCTCACTCACATGCTGTACATCACATTGAAGGTGTGAGGCTGAAGAGGTGGGATGAAAGGTTTGATTGTTAACCTCTGTGAGCTGCTCTGATGTACAGCACTGTGTGTGTGGCTTAGAGATGGTGCACAGGTCCTTACAAATGTTTTAGTCCTGTGTCTGTCTGTCCAAGTCAAGGCACAGGGCTTCTGCACTTAAATTAAAATTCCCACTGTAGTTACAGGTCCTGCAGCTCCCAGGATGAACAAAATCTCCAGATGGGCAATAGTGGTGTGCAGTGTGGGGTCAGGCTGGGCTGGGTTTGTCCTGCAGTGCCCAGCTCCCCTGGCTCTGGCTGGAGCCCTGCTGTGGGTGCAGTGAGGGTCAGGCTGGGTTTGTCCTGCAGTGCCCAGCTCCCCTGGCTCTGGCAGGAGCCCTGCTGTGGGTGCAGTGTGGGTGCAGTGAGGGTCAGGCTGGGTTTGTCCTGCAGTGCCCAGCTCCCCTGGCTCTGGCTGGAGCCCTGCTGTGGGTGCAGTGAGGGTCAGGCTGGGTTTGTCCTGCAGTGCCCAGCTCCCCTGGCTCTGGCTGGAGCCCTGCTGGCAGAGGTGCTGCTGCTGCCTGCAGCCCTGCTCCCAGCACAGCCTCAGGAGCTCAGCCCTGCAGCAAGCAGATGTTAACAGTGCTCACTCTCTTGGCTGGAGTCACTGCACAAGTGCCTGTTCATGGGAAGTTGTCCCAGCTTTTCATGTCCTGCCAGACCTGGAAATCCAGTCATCTCAGTCACTTGGCCTTTTTATGTGACATTTTTGGCAGTGTTGTAATGATCTAGGTACTTGAAAGTCTGTGAGTGTATTGAGCTGTGATAGGCTTTGATACTGGCAGGGTTCTTGTGCTGGGGAAGATGGGGAAGGAGTGAACATCCAGCCAAGTGTTTATTCTCACTAACATCATTATTATTAGAGACCTGTTGGTATTATAGATCAGGTAAGAATGAGTCTCTCCATCGTAGCTGGAGTTGCTCTGTGAGCCAGCCCAGCACGTGCACAGCACCTCTGAGCTGCTCCCTTGGACAAGGAGCTGTGGTGGGGCATCCTCAGGATCAGCTCCTGGTGTTCACAGCTTGGTTGGTAGCACAGAGCTTGGCTGTGCCGGCTGGGGCTGGGCTGGGCTCCCAGCGTGTCCCTCAGGCTGCCATGGGCTTAGTTCCCTCCTGTCTGGGGAAGTCCCTGAGCTGCTGTGGGGAGCCCAAGCCTGTGGTGACAGTGCTGGTTGTCCTGGCACAGCTCCCTGTGGGAAAGGAGCACGGGAGGTGCCTGCTGAGGTGGGCAGGCAAACCTGAACCCATCCAGGTGCTGCTCAGAGCTGGTTCCCTTCCCCTGGCTGCTGTGTCCTGCCCCAAACACCAGGCACAACCACATCCCTCCTCACTGAACCTCCTGCCAAGTGCTTGGGGTTACAGTGTTAACAGCTTAAATAAATTCTTCCTGGAGATAACTGATTTATTAGGCTCCTACCCTTCTGAGGGCAGAGCCAGTCACAATTAACAAACAAAGCAGCGTGGGGCAGTTATCACTGTGGGTAATAAATCTTTTGATGTTGGGTATGCCTGGCTGTGATGGGCTTGGAGAGCAGAACTCCAGACAGAGCGTGACTTCAGCATGGGCTGGTGGCAGGGACTGCCATGACACAGGAACGGTTCTGTTTGTGTGCCCAGGTGCGTGCTGGAGGGGGACCATGGGCTGGCCTTGGGCAGGAGGCAGCTGTGCCAGTGTCCCTGCTGTGCCAGTGGCCCTGCTGTCCCTGCTGTGCCAGTGGCCCTGCTGTTCCTGGTGTGCCAGTGTCCCTGCTGTGCCAGTGTCCCTGCTGTCCCTGCTGTGCCAGTGTCCCTGCTGTGCCAGTGTCCCTGCTGTTCCTGCTGTGCCAGTGTCCCTGCTGTTCCTGCTGTGCCAGTGTCCCTGCTGTTCCTGCTGTGCCAGTGTCCCTGCTGTCCCTGCTGTGCCAGTGTCCCTGCTGTTCCTGCTGTGCCAGTGTCCCTGCTGTCCCTGCTGTGCCAGTGTCCCTGCTGTTCCTGCTGTGCCAGTGGCCCTGCTGTCCCTGCTGTGCCAGTGTCCCTGCTGTTCCTGCTGGCCCTGCTGCTGGTGTGGTGGCACCATGGGCAGCACCTTGTGGTGGTTTCCCAGCGTGCCTGCCCTGCTCGTTCTCAGCAGGACATCCAGGGGCAGGAAGCAGGGATGTGTCAGATGTAGGGAGCAGCAGAAGGCCCCTGTGTGGTGGTGACCAGCTCCTCTTCCCATCCCTGCCTGGCTCTCAGTGCTGATGGCACGTGGCTGAGAAATGAGCCCTCCAAGCTCTGGTGGGGAGATGCTGTTGCTCCCTGGTGGCATCTCTGTTTGAATAAACAATTGCTCCCAGACCTGTGGCGTGGTTTCCAGCGCTGGGGAGAGATTTCTTGCTGGGTTTGTAAAAATGATCTAAATGGATGCGACACTGTGGCCATAAAACATCTGTAACATTACACATTTAGTTATGTTACTAGAGACTTGAGTTCATTTTGATGGGCAGTATTTTATCTGCTACTTTTCCCCTTCTGAAAGCAAAGCTTTCTGTAGAGGAGGATTTATAGAAATATATTTCTAGTACAAAAAAAGTCATGCACATTAAGATGTTGGAGTAAAGGAGAAATAATGTCTTTTTTTGGAGACCTTGGCTGATTTATCTCTTGCTTGGTAGTTTGATATGGCCTTCCTAGCTAGGAACAATATTTTTTTATTCTTTCTTTAATAACAATAATGTCAGTAACAATGTCTTGTGCTATTCCAGCATCTTCAAATCAGACTTTCAGCGGGTTAGGCATTTAATGAGTGAAACCTCACAGGCTCCATTGAGCTGTGGGGATATATTTCTGTTCTTTTTGTGGAAATCAAGGCACATAGCACTCGATTGTGCAACGCACTCGACCTAATGAGGCTTCCCCAAATGCTGTGAGTTCAAATGTGTGCTTAGATGCTGAGCCCTGCAGTCTCCAGCTGAGCTTCTCCCAAGACTCTTTGATAGTCAGTGCTGTGCAGGCTGAAATGACTTGCCCTGTGGTCACTGAGTGAGTAAACATCACACAGGGAGACAAGCTCTTGGAGCTGTGAGATGCTGCCTTCCTTTGGAAAAAGGATGGATGTTTTCTCTTGCCTTGCTTCCCCTCTTGGTTTGTGGTGCAGCTCCTCAAGGGCCCTTTTATTCCCAGTCAAGGGTTATTTGATCTGCTTTGGAGTGACAAGGATGTTGGTTTAATAAAGGCTGGTGGGCTCCCTCCCTGGCGAGGGGAGCATCTCCCCTTGGTGAGCTGGAGGTGGGAGTGCTGCAATTCCTGTAATTCTCCAGCCCATTTGTGTGTGAGGGGGAAAGGATAAAAGCTAACACAGCATTTCATAAAGCTGTGCAAGTATTTCAGCAGCAGTAATAGGCGAATCTGGGCATTTTGCAAGATTTTAGTGGTCTCGCCTCAGAGGGAAAGCTCAGCCTTGTGCAGAGCCTTGCAGCTCCTTGGGCTTGGCTCAGCAGCTGAACTCAAACCTGCTCATCAGTAACTGATTGCCATGTGCAGCTAGAGTATGTAGATGAAATTAATCAAGGCTAAGGGTTAAAGTTTCCATTTGTTCTTTTCAGAGAAATCATCTGGAGTGTGTTGGGAAGGAGGTAAATTGCTTCACACATTTCTTATTCCTTCCTGTGAATTTTTCTTGTTTTAGCGGATTATCTAGAATCTTAACAGAGAGCTCCCATCACTGATTTTAGAGGGTTATCAAGAAAAATTAGTTGATACTAACTTAGAAGCATTTAAATTATGTCATGCTCTCTGCGCTGTAGAGGCAATAAATTTCTTTGGACTGGCCTCAGTGTTTGGAGCTGGAAGAATTTACAAAACTCTGGCAGAATCCTTTTCCTCTCCACTTCAGGCTGGGTTCTAGTTGGGTTTTGTTGAACACTGGGTTACAGGGCTTGGCCTGAGCTTCCCAGGAGCCTTTTGTCCCTGACCCTGGGGCAGGCTGGGGCTGTCAGCCTGTCTGTCCTGGCCCAGCTTCCTGCTCCTCTGCACAGCAGAGTGCCTCTCACTGCTGTCCTGCACACCCTCCTGGGCTGGGAGAGCCGGGACAGCCTGGGGCCTTCTCCTTCCATTGATCCAGCTGGAAAAATCAGGGCTTGGGCTGTGCTTTGGGAAGGTGAGGAGTTGGTTCCCCACTTCAGTCCATCCTGCTTCCCCTTAGAGCTGTGCTGCAGATCGACCTTGAACGTGCCCTTGGAGACATTGTCCTCCAGCAGGACATTCAGCTGTGGCAGCCAAAGGTGTTCTGGGTGTATTTTGGCCGTGGCACAGGACATTTCCTTTAGGAAGGTGGTGTAACAGGTGAGGAACTGGTGCAGTGGGAATGGTCAGTTAACCTGTGCTCCCACTGAGTGCTGCTGGCAGTGCTTCCAGAGGAGGTCCCTGGGCAGAATGCCATCTCCCCTTCCTTCCCCTCCCTCTCTGCCTGCACAAGGTGAAGTTTTGCCAGTAGCCTGTAGATTGAGGACCAGAGGCTTAATTGCTTCCCACTGGGGCCTTTGTCCCTCATTACTTGAGCATTGCAGAAATCCCCCTCCCAGTCACATTGGGCAGTGCTCTCCATTTGTGGCCCCGAGATGTATTAATTTAAAAATAATTATCTTCGTTTAAAGTTATTAATGCAGTTTTTAAGCACTGCTGAACAGTAATCAGGCAGGCAGGTTGGATAAGTTGTCTGCACTCAGTGAATATTTAGAGTTACCTTCCTACCATGCCATGCAGGAGGAGCTGAAGCAACCAGGGGGATTTAAATAGGTTTGCTTTGCTCCCTGCTCTTGCCTGTGCTTCTGTAACCTGTAAAAGAGTTAACTGGAGCACAGGAGGTGGGAGCAGCCCTCAGGGGTGTGATATAACTGGTTATAGCAAGGCTGTGGGGCCAGGAGCTATTCCTGGGCTCTGGAGGGGGGAGCCCTGGCTCTGGTGAATTTTACTGTATCTTTTGATATGAAGCTTGCAGGCAGATTTTGCTCAGAAGACCTGCTGAGCTCTCACAGCTGGGGCTGATTTCAGGCTTGGATCTCCCATGCAGGGAGCTCTGTGTGGTGGTGGTGCAGGTGAAGGTGTGCTGTGCCTGGGGGGTGTATGGGACACCAAGGCTGGACAGCAAACCCTTCCTGTGGGAACAGCCCCTTCCTGGGGCTGCTGTGCCGTGGCACAGGCTGCCATCACCTGACTGTACCTGCAGGAGGCTGAGTGAGGGGCTGGGACTTAACCCTGGGAGTTCAGCCCAGTAGCAGCTGGGAAGATGGACCAGGAAGGGCTTTGCTTGGCCCCTGGCCAGGTTCGCTCGTGAAACTCCAAGGATGGCTTTGGCAATTGCTGCCAGTTCAATCTGTCTTGGAAAAATCACTTTGTGTGTTCTGCCTCCTGCTGATACCACAGCCACCAGGGAGGGAAATGCACCAAAACCCTCCCAGCAGGAACAGCAGAGCCCAAGGCAGCCAAACTCCAGGAATACGGCAGGGACCAGGTTTGGGCTGTGAATGAGTTGGGAGAACACAACCCATGTGTGCTTTCCCAGAAATCAGAGGAGCTGATTTACCCCCTGGGAATGTGTTTGGATTAAAGGGCTCTTTCATTCCCTCGTCCCTTCCATAGCCTGAGCAGCTCTCACAGGATGACAGGAGCTTACACGGGGTCAGGCACAAGGTATTTGCTCTGTTTAAGTCTTGCTGAAATCCTATTTTGAATCCTTGAGCGTGCTGGATGTGGCACCTAAAGCCAGCTGCCTCTGAGGGATTGCTCTCCCTGCTCCAGTGCAGCACAGAGCCCAGCTCAGCTCCTCCATCTCTGTGCAGCAACACCTGGAGCAGGATGGTTCTGGCTGTTCCCTGTGAGCACACACAGCTTGGCAGCTTTCACTAAACGCTGCCTTTCTCCTCCTGTCTTTGCATCACATTTCAGTTGAGTTTTTAATAGCTTTTTGGAACTTCCTAGGGGGATCCCAGAGGCAAAAAACTAAAAAAAAACAAAACTGGAGTATTCTTATGGTGTGTGCGCTGCCAAAGAAGCCTGGCAGTTCTGTTAACAAGATCACTTCCCCTGTTACATGAATTATTGTTGTTTTTAATTAGAAGTAATGCTGTAGTTTGAATGTACAGCACAATGGGGTATAAAATGCAGTTCAGCACAGATACCAAAGCTGGTTTTTCCAATTATAAACCTATTTAGAAGGTGGATACGCTAGAAATGATGGAATGCCAAACTGCAGATGAGGTGAACAGGCTGGGATACACGTGCACCCCTGCCCAGGCTGTTGGAGGAGAGAGAGGAGAGTGCACTGGAAAACAGTTACATATGCATAATTAGCTTAATCTGAAATTAATGCTAATTTCAGCAATTTGTGATGCAGATTCTCTATTAGTACTCTAGTCCACTTCCACTACACCGAGAAGTTGAGGATGCAAAGCCTCAAAGTGGTGAATTCCACACTGGAGTGGGCCAGAACTGGGTTCAGTGCAGGTTCCCAGGGTGTTCCTCAAGCCCCATGTGCTGGGTGTGTGTCTCTGTGTCCTGCTTTGGGATTTTACATGGATTTTACTTCCCAGCATGGCCTGCCAGTGGCACACTGGGGCTCCAGTCTGTGCCAGCTGGGTGTCAGCACTCATCCTTTCCACCCTCAGCCTCCTGAGCCAGGAGCTCTGCACTAAAACTGGAGGCAGGGGACAGCTGAAAGGCTGTGTAAAGAATGGTTGGGAAATGGTACTGAAAGCCTTTGCCCTGAAGTTAAATGTGTAACTTCTTCTTTGTTGGATGTACACAGGGCCTTGACTCATCTAGAAGGAATGGTGGATACTTACTGCTTGAGATTTTGAAATTCTGGGAATCCTGCAAAATATTTCATGAGCTTAAAATCCTCTTCTTTCATTTTTACTAGTCAGGATAATAAGAGAGTTTTGGTGGGGAAGGAAGAACCACAGAAGGTGATGAGCAGCGTTACTGTGTGAGTGTGAGGGACGTTCAGGGGTTTGGAGCTGGAGCCCCCAGCTCTGTAAAACCTCATTTCTTCATTTCATTGGCCAGGCTGGGTTTAGCTCACGTTTGTATCAACACGTTTGAGTGGGACCAGACTTTTGTTCCCAGAGGCTGCATCTTCAGCCTGTTGTTTGGAGGAGATTTACCTGATACGGCCCAAACTGATCTAATTACAGCCACAACCTTGCACCAAAAGGCATAAACTGAGCAGACTCGCCTGGCTAAAGCAGGGAAGGTTTCCTTCCTGCTCCTGCACCTCCTGAAGTGTTTGCTCAGTTTCAGAGCACAAAGGCGATTATATTTTTCAAAAGCCAAGCCAGTAAAGAGAATGTAACCTTGAATGCCTCCTGGCAGGAGGAGTCACATGTGTTTTGATTAACTCAGCACCAGCACCGTACACAAACAGAGCAGTTCTGTGATGCTCACAATTAAAGGGGCTCACACCAGTTCAGCTCTGCCTCTCCTCGAGTCCTTCTGCAGCGAGAGAGAGACACCTTCAGTACACAGACCCTGCAAACCCTCTGGGAGCCACGGTGTGCAGAGCCTGCAGCAGCCAGGGTGGATATATTACACTGCACATGAAATCCAAAGACATGGAGCTGCAAGTATTGTGGTTTCAGAGTAACCCAGACCTCTTGGGGTTGTTAATAAAACATGGGCTTGTGATTGATTCACACAAATTGCTTCCTATTAGCCAAAGCCCACTGTTGCAGCCAGGAGAGGGCAGGTGGGGCTGCTGGCACAGGGTCCAAACCCACCAGGGCTCCCGTGACACCATTGCTCTGGGGTGTCCCTGTTGTGAGCAACCTCCAGAAAGCAGATTGTGAATTTCCTCACAGGAGAAGGCAGAGATCCTCAGTGACTTTGACTGGAGGAATTCAGAGTGGCAGGGTGTGCCCAGGTGTGCAGGCCATGTGTCCAGTGCTCTGCTCTGCTCCTAGAGCCACCTGCTCTGCATTTTCCCTGGGGAAGCCTGGCCCTGTCCCATCTGTGTGGCTGCTGAGCGAGGATGTGCAGTTGGAGCAGGGCTCAGGGGCTGTTTCCAGCTGCTCCCAGTGCCACACAGGTCCTGATGCTGCACAGTGGTGGCTGCCAGGTGTGGGGAGCAGCTCACCTGGCCAAGGGGCAGGGAGGGAAAGGGCCAGGGCAGCTCCTGTGCGGGGGCTGTGAGCCCCAGAGATGATAACACTAGAAACGAGCCTGGCTGGCCAGCGTGGCTCTGTGCTGAGGGCTGTCCCTTCACCTGAGGGGGAGCAGCCTGCTCCTGCTCCCACCTGCTGCTCCTGCTCCCACCTGCCCATGCTCCCACCTGCCCGTGTCCCACCTGCTCCATATCCCTATGCCCGTGGTCCCACCTGCCTGTGTCCCATGTCCCACCTCCCCACCTGCCCATGTCCCACCTGCTCCAATGTCCCTCCAGGTCCCACCTGCTGCCCATGTCCCACCTGTCCGTGTCCCTGTGTCCGTCTCCCTCCTGCCCATGTCCCTGTGTCCATGTCCCACCTGCTCCATGTCCCTGTGTCCGTGTCCCTGTGTCCATGTCCCTGTGTCCATGTCCCTGTGTCTATGTCCCACCTGCTCCATGTCCCTGTGTCCATGTCCCACCTGCTCCATGTCCCTGTGTCCCTGTCCCACCTGCTCCATGTCCCTGTGTCCGTGTCCCACCTGCCCGTGTCCCTGTGTCCATGTCCCTGTGTCCATGTCCCTGTGTCCATGTCCCTGTGTCCCACCTGCTCCATGTCCCTGTGTCCGTGTCCCTGTGTCCGTGTCCCTGGTGTCCATGTCCGTGTCCATGTCCCTGTGTCCATGTCCCTGTGTCCATGTCCCTGTGTCCGTGTCCCTGTGTCCACGTCCCTGTGTCCGTGTCCCTGTGTCCGTGTCCCACCTGCTCCATGTCCCTGTGTCCATGTCCCTGTGTCCATGTCCCTGTGTCCGTGTCCCTGTGTCCATGTCCCTGTGTCCCACCTGCTCCATGTCCCTGGTGTCCATGTCCCTGGTGTCCATGTCCCTGTGTCCGTGTCCCTGTGTCCATGTCCGTGTGTCCGTGTCCCACCTGCTCCATGTCCCTGTGTCCGTGTCCCACCTGCTCCATGTCCCTGTGTCCATGTCCCTGTGTCCGTGTCCCTGTGTCCGTGTCCCACCTGCTCCATGTCCCTGTGTCTGTGTCCCACCTGCTCCATGTCCCTGTGCCCGTGTCCCACCTGTCCATGTCCCTGTGTCCGTGTCCCTGTGTCCATGTCCGTGTGTCCGTGTCCCACCTGCTCCATGTCCCTGTGTCCGTGTCCCACCTGCTCCATGTCCCTGTGTCCGTGTCCCTGTGTCCATGTCCGTGTGTCCGTGTCCCACCTGCTCCATGTCCCTGTGTCCATGTCCCTGTGCCCGTGTCCCTGTGTCTGTGTCCCACCTGCTCCATGTCCCTGTGTCCATGTCCCTGTGTCCGTGTCCCACCTGCTCCATGTCCCTGTGTCCGTGTCCCTGTGTCCGTGTCCCACCTGCTCCGTGTCCGTGTGTCCGTGTCCCACCTGTCCATGTCCCACCTCCCCCCTGCCCGGGCTCCTTACCTGGGCCAGGTGAGGCCGTGCTGCCTCGTGCCACAGGTGGAAGGGAGGCAGCAGACCCTGCTGTCGAGGCACATCAGGGTGTGCATTTTCTGTTCTGGTGCTGGGGGGAAGGTGGGAACAAAGCAATTGAAGAGTCTCTTCAGGGAAATGTGGATTGTAAAAGCAGACTTAATTTTGTGCTTCGCTTTGGTACCAAAGAGCTGATTTCTGAAACCATTTCCCAGCTCGCAACGCATCTCTAGGCATTAAAATGTTGTGAATTTGCTTGTCATTACCAATATTTTCTTTAACTGAAGCTATTGAAACAAAGTGGTCTTTTTTTTTTTTCCTATAACCTTCAATCTTTGAAAAGCAGTAGCTCTCTTTTTCTTTCTTTCTTGGTCAAATATAAAAATGATAATAATTTCAAATACTGCTTTAGAATAATTGCTTTCCTCCCTCTTTTGTATGACAACAGACGCTTGGCCTGATCTTAAATCAGATGCTGGCAGGCAGAGGGCTCTTGACAGCCCTGCAAAATCCTTTAGTTACAAGTCGGCTTTAGCCAGTTCTTTATTTGTAAATGACAATTTTCTACAGAAAAATATATGCTTGGGCTTCAATTTTGGAGCCCTAGATTGCAGCCAGGAAAAAAATAATTGAATTTTTACACTTTTTTTTTTTCCTCCTCTCTTTTTCTTCCTAACTTTAAAAAAAAAAAAAAAAAACAGAAAAGGTGAGGCTGTGTGTAAGGTGTGACTGGGACTGATCTGACCTGGGGATGTGATTCCATGGGCACAGGCGGTGGTGGCTGGAGGATGCTGCCTTGGCAGCTCTGGCTGTCTTTCATCATTTGATTACTTTAAAAGTAACTGTGCAAGTTCCTGTTAAACTGACCCGTGGAAACTTAATAACACATCACTTGGATTTGATGCAATTGTCTCTCCCTGCCAAGGAGCATTCAGCCTGTCTGTAGGAAAAGGAGGGGCAAAGGCACCTCTGCTTTGAGACAGTGGCTATGAAGATACAATGCTTGGACTCCTTTTTCACTTTTATTTGCATTGAGAAGCACAATAAAAATCATTTATTAAAAAAAAATATCCGGGGGCTAGAGTTGTTATTGAGAGCCTTTACTCAGCCATCTCTCAAATAAAAACAAAACAAGACAGAGAAAGAAGTATCTAATCAAATCGAATTGAAATTGCTTTTGTAAAGAAGTATTCTCATTATCTGGGTTAGGGATGGGATCTGAAGAATATTTCTTTTTTCCACATATTGTTTGAAATAATCTGGTTAAACCATATGCTTGTCTTGTAATTTCTTACAGATGGTCACAAGAACAAAGAAAATATTTGTAGGTGGATTATCGGCTAATACAGTAGTGGAAGACGTGAAGCAATACTTTGAACAGTTTGGCAAGGTAAGTTCTGCCCAAATGAGCACTACATAGTTGTTCTTTCTTCCCTTTCTTTTTGAAGTGTGTTTTGAAAAACAAAAGTGCATTGAGGACTGAGCTCAAAGGAGGGCCAAGTTTTCAGCTTTGCGTGTCATTTCTTGAAGCCTCTGGGATTCCTTTTCTGTTTGTTGCTTGTGTGTGTACAACATTCCCAACACTGTTTACTTCCACTGAAGAAAAAAGCATCACTGGGAGGTGAACCTGTGCCTGTTCAGGAAGAATCTGACCCTTAGCTGAATGATTACACAGTTGTCTTCTCCATAAAATCAGCGTTCTGTTAGCCCCGATTCCAGTGGCAAAAAGGGCAGAGAGACGTATTGGAGAGCTCATTAATTTGTGAAAATGCCTGGAGGAACCACGTGAAAAGCAAGAGCAATGTGGAAGTCACTAGAATATCCACTTAATTTCTTACTAGAAAATCCTTCTGCAAGTATGTGTAGAATGCTGGCATCATTGAAAAATAAAAACAACCAAAAAAAAACCCCACAGCAAAAGAACCCCTGACCAAAACCCCAAACCAAACAAGTTTATGCAGAGAAGGAGATGTGAACCTTGCCAGAATAGTCTTTGCTGTGATGTAAGAGCTCCATCCCCACTGTGCAGGCTTTGGCTGGTGCTTGGTGGCCCTGACTTCCATGGAGCTCCCTGGGTCCCCGTGGCCTCTGGACCATTGTTCAGGAGTGCCACGGGTGACAAACTGAGAGCAGTGTGTGGCACCACCCTCTGCCAGCCCCACTGCCAGGGGGCTCCATGGGTTCCAGCTCCAGGGATTCCAGCCCAGTTCCTGTCCTTTGGAGTGCAGCAATTGGTGCTTTAGATGCAAGATTGCGTGAGGACACAGCAGGGTATCCCAGAGCAAAGCAGCTCCCGTTCCTTGCAGTTGGTTTATGTTTCCTTTGTCTGCCCTGAAAAGCCTGAGCCAGGCAGGATTTCGTTGAGGGCTGAGGAGGCGAGTTTATAAATGGTTCCTGTGCTGGATTGATAGTTGTTTTGCAAACCAGTCATTTTATTTTCAATAATAATCTTCGATTCCGGCAGGATGTTTACAGCCTGCTGAGCCTTTTATTAAAGGATTACATGAGCTTTTGGATGTTTCTTCTGTAGTTACTTCTAATTGCAGAACTCCACTAACCTGTATTTTTCAAGTTAATAATAGTTTCAATATAAGTGCTTTGCATATTGTCTGGATGTTGTCTTAATATAGTCTTTTTAATTTCACCATCTGGTAGTTTCATGCTTGCAGTTTTACAGTCCCTGAGAATGCAGCAGCCAGGCTGTGTCTGGGGACTCGGGACACTTTGGTTCTGCTTTCATGCTCTGCCATTCTTGAGACAGCTTAGCAGAGGTTTGCCTTCCCAAAGGCAGCACTTTGGAAAAATCAAGTGTTTTTTTCCTTAAGTGTCTTAATTTTGCAGGGTAAAAAATTTAAGGAGGTGAAAATTGCCCCCAAGTTTGGGTGAAGGTAGGAGCCTATTGGCAGGTCAGCACAGCTGGGGTTGTCCTGCTGAGGCTGAGCTCCTGCAGGAGCCAGGCTGGCAGGGCTTGGGCCCTGTCACTGCAGGTGACCTGGGTCACAGTCCCCTGCTCCAGCTTGTTCAGAGTGTGTGAAGCTGGTGCTGCTTGGAGCAGAGGCTGCTTGGCTGTGTGACCATGACCTGACCTTGCTGCAGGTGTGGGGTTCTCCCCACAGCACTGCTCCTTATCAGCTGGGACTGTTTGGTTTCAGGGTGTTTTGGGGTGATTCTCCTCAGGCTCTGGTTGTCAGGATGTGGTCAATGACCCTTAGAAATGGGGAGTTTGGTTCAGCTGAATTAGAAGACTTGTTAACCTGCTGTGGACAGTGGGGTGCTGTGTTCAGACACAGGACCCAGGGCTGGTGCTGCAGGACCAGTCAGTCCTTGTGCTTCCCTGCCCCTCCAGGATTTCCTTGCTGGGGTGCAGCCCTGTGAGGCAGGGCCTGTGCTCAGCACACAGCCTGGCTCTCCATCAGTGATCCACATCCACTGGCCAGCTCTGCCTTTGCTCAGAGCTTCCTTAAAATAAAGCAAATTGCATCAGACAATTAAAGTGTGAGGAGCCGCCCGTGTTTGATAAGAGCATCTCAGATGATTTGCTCTTTGAAATGCTGAGCTGATTTATCAGCCTGGAAGAAATTGCAGTTCCTGCAGTCCTGTCTGTACTCGCTGTGCAGAGCAGCTCTGCAGCCAGGGGAGGTGGTTTGGGGACTGGAGGTGGCTCTCAGCACACAGGATGTGGGGACAGCAGCCACCACCAGCTCTGGGGCCAGGTGGGCTCATTTGTGGAACTGGAGTTGGCAGGAAGGGGTAAAGTGTTGAATTTGAAACTGCAGCTTTTTGAAAAGTCAGTGCCAGAACCTTTGTCTCCAAGAAAAGGAAAAGCTGTAGTAAACCCACTGTAAATAGTGACAGTAATAATATAATATTTAATTAGTAAACCCACCAGTGAAAGTGCCTGACGATAGAGCACCAAAGTGTGTGGCAGTGACAATTCCTGAAACTTGGCTTGTAAGATTGCTCACAGTGATGGTCCTGGCCCTGGGGGCTGCAGCAGTGCCCAGGGCAGGCAGGGCTCAGGTGTGCCCAGGTGCTGCTCCCTGCACAGGGCTCCTGCAGAGCAGCCCAGCCTTGCTTGTGCAATTCCACTTCACATGGCCAACTGTGTAATTAGTTTGGAAGACTTATGCCTAGTCATTGGTTTATCCTAATCGGCTTTGGCTTTTCCCAACAACAAAGTGAGCTTATTTTCCTAAGCTGAAACAACTCTGCTCCCTTTGTTCCTCTCTTTTATTGTCTCATTCCTTTCATTCTGTTTTACTGCCAAAGTTTTGTTTCATTAGGCCTACAAGTCATTTCCAATCCAGTGGGCTGCTACAATAAGGCCTTTATAACTCAGCTGCCCTGGTTCCCATGTCCCTTCTGGTCCAGAGCCAGGACTTGTGTTTGACATGGGATTTTAACCCTTTGGTGCCCCTTGGTGGGGCTGAGCCCGGCTCAGGGATCCCAGTGATTGCGTGCAGGCGTTAATTGATGGGGTAATGGGCTCCAGGTAACGTGTTCAGGCCCAATTATGGGGACAGAGCTCTCAGTGAGAACCTTCTTACTGTGGTGAGTGGTGGTGGGAACAGTGCTGGGAATGAAGAGGCCGCTGTGTCCTTCCAGCAGGGTGGGAACAGTTCTGCTGAAGGTATGTTCCAGTTGTCCTCAGCTATTCGATCAGCCCATGTTGGACTGTTCTTGTAGAAAAATCACGTTTTCTTGTGTAGGAGAGAGCACAAATTTAAGTTTATCCTTTTTGGAACCAGATTGGTGATGTTTGAAGGAGATGTGGGGAGTAGTTTTGTGGACAAACAATACTTTTCCATATTGCTGTTTCAGACTGCTGGAGGAGCAGTCAGTGCTGGTGGTGGGGCCCCAGATGTTTTACTTTCAATCTGAGAGCATTGGCTCTTCAATTTCCCTTTCACAGTAATCCTAAAGTGACTTTCAGGGAAAGGGAGCTCTGTTTTTTATTTCAAATTTCCAGATGAAATTGGACCAACCAGCATGCATGAATTTTGTTTTCTGCCCTGGCTTGCTACAAGGTCCCTCAGACCTGTTGTAGCCATGTTTCAGCTTCACTTGGAATATGTTGTTTCCTCAGGAATGGCTTTTAAGATTTGGAAATTTTGAGACAAGACAGGATTTCTGAATTACCTCTGTGGATTTGAATGTTTTGTACAGTCACTTGTCATTTCCTGTGAGACACAGAACAGACCAGTGGAAGAATAATAATAATAATATCTGAATTCTGAGATTTTTTTTTTTTTTTCTGTTGAGCTTTTGGAAACGTGTAGTTTTCTCATCTCTTCCCTCTGTAGCCTGCCTTAGTGTCTAGTGTCAGCTAAGAGAGAGGAGGTGGCTCCTCACACCTGTCCTGCCCCAGGCACACCTCCAGGTGCTGCCTCACCAGGAGCTAAGGCTGTGAACACCAAAATGTCAGAATGAGAATTTCCTCCTTTGGTTGTACCGTGCCCTGCATTACAACGTGGACCCTGGTGCAAATAGCAACCGGTTTAACCTTTGGGAAAATAACCTTTGTAGTGAAGTGCCTGTGCTTTCAGTGCCAGTGTGTCAGGAGGGAAGGAGGTGGGATCCACACTGAGGATTTCAGCCTAATCTCGTGGTTTACATAAATCACTCTGTGCTCTCCTCCCTGACAGCTGTGAAAATATAAATCAGGAAAAGAGGGGAGGAGACTCCTCCTTGTTTGGCCAGGCTGTCTGGGTGTGAATGAGTTAATGTACTGCCCTGCTATTAAGCACTCCAGTGGTTTACTTTTCCCTGAGACCTCGAGTAGGGCCTCTGAAGATGTTTTTACAATAAAGTTGTTAGCATGAGAAAAGGTGGTTTTCTCACCATGGGTTCATTTTGGGGGGATTTGGAAGTCTGTGTGGAGCTGGGGCTAAGGCCAGAGTCAGGAGGTGCAAGGAATTGTGCTGGTATGAAAGTGAGAGCTTAGTTAATTTAGCCTTGGCAGAGAGTTGGAATTGTATTGTCACCTCAGTTGGACATTGATATGTAGATTTAACGGTCAATAGGAGACATGGATGGGCTGTCCTTAAAGCATTTGCTTTGCAGAAAAGTCATTTTTCAGTTTGACAGATTGCAAGCCTTTCACATTTTTCAGCACTGTATTTCCCAGTTCAGTACTTGGGAATTGATTATGTTTTATGAAATGAAGGGATAAATTTGGACTCTTATTTACATTGAAGTCTGTAATAGCTGGAGTTCCCTAAACATTTGTAATGTGCAGTAAAACAGAGAATGTGGTGGCTTTTTTTACTGCCCTCAGTGTTCCCTTCCAGAGTCACTCCAGCTCTAGGCCTGCTGTGGGACAGCTCAGAGCTCATCCTGTTCTTGTTCCTAAGTTATCTGCAGGCACCTTGGCACAAGTTGCTCAATTTGGATCCCTCATCTCCTTAAACCAGAGCCAGCAATAAACAAACACGTCATTGTCTGCAGCTCCTGATGGCTTTGGGACAAGGAAAAGCAGAGTTTTTGGGGGCTGTTCTATGGCAGGAGCAGCAGCTGCCTCCTCCACACCTCTGCCCTGTGCTTGTGCTTTAAAATTCCCCTGCTTCCACACGTCCCTATTTCCACGTTGTGTCCATGATGTGCCACAGTATAATGAATGTTCCTTTAAATTTTAGCTTTGGCGTGTGATGAGGGATCTGGGATATAGGGGTCCCTCATGGCCTAAAGCACTTCTTATTATTTCTTCTCCCTCCCACACGTGCTTTTCTTTCTTTTTTTTTTTAAACAAACTGAGAAACTTGATCGTTGCTGAAAAAGCAGCCCCTGTTTTGTTTCCATCCTGCCAGTGAGAAGCTGTACACAGGAAGTCAGTTTGGAGGTGGTCTGGAATAAGCCACATGCTTTGTGGAAGTGCTTTTGTTATAAATTAGATGTTGGTTTCTACCTGGGTTTTATGAAAAGAGGAAATGTTAAGGCAGGATTTATGGGCACGAGGGCAGTATCAGAGCCCAGCAGAAGTTTGAAGTTCAGTTTTATTTCCTTTCCTCCTCTGGTTGATGAAGTGCTGAGGAGGCTTCGTGCTGTAGCACCACAGCCTGTGGGAGATGAGTGAAATCAATCATTATTCAGGGGCTGTGTTTGGGGAGAGAAAAGTTACGTGAAAATACTCAGGTTTCCTCCTCCAACTTCTGTGTGAATTTTTTTTTTTCTGTGTCCTTGTCAGTTTTACAACTGAGCCAAACCCATGGAAATTATCTATATCCTTTCTGAGACCCCAAGGAAGTCAATTTTGTTTTTCACCCCTGCTTTTATTCCGTACAAATGCCATAGGCTGTATAAAATCCCTACCAAATTGAGTTAATCCTATTTGGTTTTTATCCCTGGAGCATTCCTGGGTTCAGCCCCAGTCAGGGGGGCTGCAGATGTAGGAGCTCCCTGTAGGAGATGATTTGGGTTTGCTGGGGTGGCATCTCTGAGCCCTGTTTGGGCCCATGGGCCTGGCTGGAGCTCTGCCCCAGCAAGCTGGGCTGAAGGCAGGAGATGGTGGTGTTAATCCCCAGCACAGGCACCAGGGAAATATCTGATGGACATTTTCCATATCTGCTGTGAAATTGCATCAGATTCCACTTTGGCACTTGTCTGGAAGCCTCCCAGAGTTACTCTGGGTGCAGGTGCTGCTCCTGCCATCCCTGCAGGGCACTGCTGCTCTTTGAGGAGCTGCACTGGGGGGCCCAGAGCTTGGCTTTGGCAAAGCAAACCCCTGTTTTAGCCCTGGTTCTCTGACGAGAAAACAGCAGCAGTTATTTAAACCTGGCACAATGTAATTGAAACCTGCACTCTCCTCCCTGCTCACTGGTTTGGGGAGGCTCACAGCCCAGGTGAGCTGGTTAAATAAATCACAACTGGCTGGGGAGTCAGCATTTGGTCAGCAATGCCATCATCCCCCATTGTGGACACCTGAGTGATGGGGGGGAAACCTGAGTGTGTTCCAAATGCAGCTGAGACTGGGCCACAGAGAAAAGGGCTTTTACAAGTGCCCAGGAGGAACTTCACAGAAACTGTTCCAAAGGTGGAGAAGAGCACTGGGAGCAGGTGTAATAATGCTTTTTCCACGTGGAAATAAATGGCCATATTGATCGGTCCTAGAGATGAAACACCTGAGTTTTGCTCACACATGGAATATTGAGGTGAAACCAGTTTAATTAAACTTAAGTTAATTCTGCAGGTGTAGAATATGAAATTCATTTGATGTCCATCATACACATGTCTCTCTCTGTTAGGAAACACATTATAATTATTTTCTTAGGGGGAAACAAAAGTGCCTGCACATGTTTGGGTAGAAATGGAGTGGTGGCCAAGTCCTATCAATAATTTCCAGCCCTGGTGATACCTGCCAGCCCAGACAGGGAGACAGTGGTACAGTGTATGCATTTATAAATATAACTGCAGAAACCAGGACAAGGGCAAAGTAGCTCAGATGAAGAGCCAATTAAGATAATCTAAGCAGAATGAGGATTAACTGCCTCTTAATCTGAAGGGCACCCAAAACGCATGTGGCCAGTTGAGATCAAACAAGTGTTGTCTGTGTTTGGGACATGCACCAGGGGTTTGGGGTGAGCAGGAACGAGCAGGGAGTGCTCACCCCCCTGCCAGGGGACAGTGGTGTTGGGATGGTTCTGGATGGCACAGAATGAGCCTCTGGCTGTGGTGTCACCTCCGTGGCAGTCTGGAGAGCACTGGATGTGGCATAAAGAGATGATTGCAGGTATAAGGGCAGTTAACATCTTGTAGCTTTTCTTTCCCCGAAAGAGGAAAGCGCGCAGAACTATGTCAGGGAAGAAGCTGCTCTGTGTTTTCTTTCTAAAAAACACTTGAAAAACCATTTTATTTACCATTTAGCCTGTTTATTCTACTGCTGGCCTGACAGGGTGTGGTGGCTGTGTGCACCTGAAATGGGGGGGCTGGCAGCTCCTGCTGGGTGTTTGTGGGGACCAGGGGGTGCCCAGGCCCCGTGTTGGGTACAGGGGGTGCCCAGACCCCATGGTGGGTACAGGGGGTGCCCAGACCCCATGGTGGGTACAGGGGCTGCCCAGGCCCCGTGCTGGGTACAGGGGTGCCCAGGCCCCGTTCTGGGGGTGCCCAGGCCCCGTGCTGGGTACAGGGGGTGCCCAGGCCCCCCTGGCTGTGCCCCCTTTGTTGGCAGTCACTGTGAGCTCCGTGGTGGCTCTGCAGGTGGAGGTGCCCGCGTTGGATCTCTCGCTCTGCTGAGTGGTTTAGCGAGTTCAGATCCGTGCCATGTTAATTGTCAGGACTGGGAGGGTGGGAGCAGATTTCACCGGGGGCAATGGAAGGGATCCAATGAATTTCCACTCTGTTTCACCGCTTGGCAAACCAGCACTTACTGTCACTTTGCATAAATAGGTTTATTTCAGAGGGTCAGCCGGCACCACTCCCCCTTCCCCTGCCGGCCCACCCTCCCCTGGAGGAGAGGAGGCCGACGAGCATTTAATTTCCCCAGCAGCAGGTGCTTGTCATCCATCTGAAGAAAGCTGCCAACATCTGGTGCAATTGCCTCGGCAAACGCAGTAACAAGGCGCCTGCAGTTCAAACGCAGAGAGAGCATTGCCTCTTTAATGATAACAAGCTGTTGGCTTCCCCTCTGAGATGAATTCATCTCACAGATGTTTGTCTAGTTTTGGCAATCTTATCACTATAGCTTTGGTGATTATGCTCAACTGGAGACTATTACTATAAAAGAAGTTTGAACTTGTTCCATTTTTGCATTATTTATTTATTTAGCCATTTATTTCTCTGCTTTCTGGATATAATTTGTATCAACAACTGTACTGTTGGTCCCATTACCCGAGTACCCTCAGATTTTTATTGCATCTGCTGAACAGTAGCTCGCTACTTGACTCCCACCGCTGGCAAATGTCTTTCAGCCACGCTGACGTTTTTAACATTCCCCATCAACAGCTTTGTGGTTTGAACCCTCTATTTAACACTACATTTTCTGGGATTACTTGGCGCTGGCTCTGTCTGTTCTCTCTAATAACTGCAATGCACTCCCTGGTTCTGCAAGGTGTGAGGGGCCAGGAATATTCTGGATATTCTGGTGACCTTGGCAGGGCTCTGTGATGACAGCCATGACCATCTTCATTGGTGGATCCTAAACATTTCCAGCCTCAGCCTGGTCCCACGGAGCATGGGGACCTGCAGGCTGAGGGCTCCAGTGCCTGTTTGCTCTTGTTTGCTTTTCTAACATGCCTGGGTTTTTTTTTAAGGAGACGATTTCTCCCCGAACATGTGGAATTTAATTCTGGTAAATAGGATTTATTTTTGGAAACGTGCTTGTGAATAGGTGACTCATGCCTGAATGAAGATGTGTCACTGTTGGTGGGGACACCACGTATATAATTTCTTAGGCTATAAATAGATGCCAGTCCAAGTACTGGTGACATGGTGATGCTTCACACCGACTCGTTAGCTCAGCCTGGCTGCTGAGGAGAGTGTTTGGAGTGTCAGTCTCTCCTGCTGGAGCAACAGTTTCTGCTGATGCTTATGGAATAACATCAATAGATTGGTGGAATCCTGGGAGCGCTTTAATTGGCACAAGCAGGTTCCCGTGCTGCCGTCATGGGGTGCACTCGTGTTTCTTCTCTCGTTGCAGAGGTGGAGAAACTGAGTTTTGGGGTGTTTGCGTGCTTGTCAAAAGCCAGGGTTACCACCTGCAGGCTCCTGAGACTCAGAAACTGGGTTTGCTTGTTTGTTCTTGTTGCTGAGGAGCTTTGAGCTAAACACACAGGATCAGAGCTCGCTCCCATTTTCAGATCCTGCAAGGAGCAGTCCTTTTTCCTCTTGTTGATGCTAAACCGTGGCTCCATGTTGTTGTTTGCTCAACACCACTTACCCACCAACACAGCACATATGGTTTAATGGCTGTCCTTTTTTGTGCTTCTGCTGTAGTTACAGTATTATTAAAAATCCATTAAATTTTGATGTACATCATAAAGTATGTGCTCCTGTGAATGCGAGCGCAGATAATTATTTCTGATGAATAAACCAAAAGGACAAGTATGTAAGAAGTTCATCCTGCAGCTTTCAATTTTCATTATATACATCTCCTGCAGGGGCAATCGTTGTGATGTTGCAGCTGGTTATTTCTGTGGCCTGGCTCTCCCTGGAGATGGATGATGACAGTGCAAACTTGAACTTGCACGAGTGCCAGTGTTTCTGTGGGCATATTTGTAGATAAATGGTTAAGCAGGAGAGGTAACCCTTGGGAAGGCACAGGGTGTGAAGAGGCTGCCACACAGCAGAGACTTCCTCTGTGTTGGTTCATTGTGCCTGGGCTTTGTGGAATCTGGGAAAGTAACCCAATTATTTCTCATTAAAGTAACCCAGAAATGCAGCAACAAGCAAGGTGTCATTGCTAAAACAACACCAGGAAGCCAGGCAAGCTCTTCTTGGTGTCCAGGGCCTGAAGCAGGCAAGGGAATCATTAAAAATAATGCATTATAGTGTCCATAAAGTTTCCTGCAGAATATAATGGCCCACAGGGGCCTCACCTAGTTTTCCATATATGATATGGTTACAGCATCTCATTAACTTTCCCATAACACCAAATACACTTCTCTCGAACACCCCCTTCAGGCTTCACAGGTTTTGCCAAGTATTTCCTGATAAGCAGGAACTTCAATATTTATCCTGCTTGCCTTTTATCCCCACTGGGCTGAAGGAGTGGTTGGCCTCTCTCCTGCCCCTCTGATTTCCTATTCCTGAATGCTCTGGGCAAACCCAGCTCTGGCAGGGTCTACTCCTCTCACTGAGAAGATTTCCCTCAGTTTTCCCAGCTCTAGTTTGAAGAGTTCCCCCTGCTATTTCTTCTATTTAAGAGCACGTCTGCACCCAGGGATTAGCCTGGGTATATAGCACATAAACTCTCGCAGAGACCTTGGTTTTTGAAGCAGCACAGCCCAAATGACAAAGCCAGATAAGTGCTAGGGAGATCCCACCAAGTCCTCTGTGCCTGTGGATTCTTTGCAGCTGGGTGTTGGTGCTAGGGCTGCCCTGGTGGGCTGTGTGTGGTGCCCTGGAGAGGCTCCTTCAGGGCTGGGCCCTGCTGCAGGTTCAGGTAGGCTGGTCCTGGGGGAAGGTGATGTTTTGAGCTGCTGTGGCTGTGATGAGCTCAGGGATAAAGGGAGGGATGGAGTTGTGCCTGTGCTGGGCTTAGGAGTTCAGCTCTGCAGACGTGGCACTGATTGGCTGTGTTATTTTGGTCTTATTCAGGTCTCTGTCCAAAATCTGGGACTGATGGTGTGGCTTTCCCCTCGCTGCTGTGACTGCAGGCTGTTGCAGGGGTGAGCTGGCTGCGTGCAGCACCTCGCTGCGACCTTGATCAAAGTCACAGGGCTGCTGTGAGAGCAAATGATGACAAATAAATTCACCTTCACACAGTTTAGTCTAGCTGGCTTTGTTCCTCCATCCCTGATCCTCCCTGCAAAGGGTTCTGTTTACTTTCCCTGAAATGGAAGAGGCCCTGCTACACAGTCCTCTTTCAAAAATAAACTTCTGAGAAGGAAAACAAAAGAGAAGGAACAAAAATCAGGCATTGTCCGATTATACAGAGCAGATCCTGATTCTGAGTTCCAGGCAGCTGGAGCCAGAGGTTTGTTTAAGTGTAACACAAATTCTACCATTTTTGGATGGTTTGAAACTCTCTGCCTCTCCCTCCTGTACTTTCAGAAAACAATCAAAAGAGAGAACTGCCCATCCTGTCAAAAAGAAGAGCTGCAGAGATACAATACCCAGGATGGCAAAAGCAAGGGACAAAAGCACATCCCACCTTTGTGCTCTGCCTCCCTGAGAGTGGCCTTGGAGCTGTGGGGTCTTCATGGCAGCCAGGCTTAAACTCCTTGCTGGCATCAGCAGATGCATCTTTAGCAGTTTGCAGTCATGTTTCTGAAGTAAATGAGCGCTGAATGTTGGTTATTGCCAGCCTCAGAAGGGCTGAGAGGGATAACTGGGAACCTCTGTAATGCCGGAGCTGCACTGTGTTCATCAATAATTAGGATACAGGTTCCTGGTGGGAAGTAAGTTTTGATTGACTCGCAGGTCATGTTTTCCATTTCTTTGCAGTTTAAGTGGAGAGGTTTATATACTTCCTATTCCTTGACCTAAAAACTTGCTCTGTAAAAGGTACAGAAGGTGCAGGCTGAGATAATGCATCCTTTGGGGCTGGAGGCTCACTTCTGACCTGTGTTTACATGGTGTAAATCAAACTGGGGTAGAGCTGTGCAAACAGGCCAGGGCAGCTCGTGCATCAGGGGCTGTTCAGCCCTGTCATGCTGATAATGCTGGGTGAAAATGCTGCTGCCCAGGGCAGTTCTGCCTTGGCCTTTGAGGGTCAGGGAAGGGCCCTAAAAATAAAAGAATTAGAGGTAACTGGAGTTGGTTTGCACACAGAGCGTGTGAGTGAATGTGGTCCAGGTGTCAGCAGCACTGGAGCTGGGCTTGTCTACACAAGCTGTGAGTTGGACTCTTGCTTTTGAACAGTGTGGGCTGGGAGAATCATCTTTGGGAAGAAATCCTTCCCTGTGAGGGCGGGCAGGCCCTGGCACAGGGTGCCCCTGGATCCCTGGAAGTGTCCAAGGCCAGGTTGGACAGGACTTGGAGCACCTGGGACAGTGGAAGGTGTCCCTGCCCATGGCAGGGAGTGGAACAGGATCCTCAAGGTCCCTTCCAGCCCAAACCATCCCCTGGCTCTGTCTCAGCTGGGTGAAGGCTCTGTCTCTGCTCCTCCATGTGCCATCCCTGACTCTTGTGGCCTCCCCAGGTAGGGCTGGGCTGGGCTGTTGGTGCTGGCAGCTCCAGGTGCAGCTGCTGTGAGCCACAGCCCGGGCAGGAATCCCTTCCCTTGCTCAGAGAGCTGCTGAAATATTCATGCAGAACAAATCATCCAGTTTAAACCCAACAGCAGGCGGAGGAGGGAGCAGTGGGGTGTGATGCTGTGGTTTGTGCAGGGAAATGTGCCTGCTCTGCTGCTGGATCCCCCTGGCACAGTGCCCTGAGCCAGGTGGGCACGAGCAGGATCTGTGCTGACCTGGTGCTGTTAACTGCTGGAAGTTGTTGGGGTCCTCAGTCGTCCCCAGCTCCTGGGAGCTAAGGTGAAATGAGAAAAGGAGCGTTGCTATTGTGCATCATCTCTGCCTGATGGGGAGGGTGCTTGGAAAAACTGAACTGCTCCTGGGACTTTCCCACACTGACTGTCTAAATCAGTTATTTTTCCCAGATGGTAAATCCAGGAGACTTCCTCAGCAGCCTGGTGGTAATAATAATACTTATATAGCACTTTACATATTCCAAGTGCTGTCCAAAAAGCTGATCTGTCTTGTCTTCTGCAGAGTTGTGTAGTAAAACTTGAAGGATATTGGCCTGAATTTGTAGTCGTTTATCAGCCATCTATCTGTGGGCGAATTTACTTTTCTGATGGCTTGTACCATGTGAGTAAACTCATTTCTCCTGTGGATCTTGACATTAATTCCAGTCTTTCATCTTGGTAGTGGAGATGATCTTTAAGCAGAGCAGAGAAGAAAGATGTCTTTCTGGCTATTGCACTGCAAAAAAGATGAGCACAGCTTTGGAGAAATATTTCAGCCTGTGTAATGTATCAATGAACGTCGGCCCTGAGGAGGAGTTTGGTGTTTCCCTGGGAGTGACCTGGCTGCCATGTGGCTCAGGAATGGCCATTGCCTCTCTGCCATCATCTCTCCAAGGCTTTGCTGTTCTTTAAAGGAGTTTCCAGGGGGTGTTAGGCACAGGCAGAGGGAACAGGTTTGCACACCTGCCTGCAGTTAAGGAGTTGTTTTCGATCCCCTTGGTGGTTTATGGCAGTCCCAGGGACAGTGTGTGCCGTGCAGAGCTGTCCCCCAGCCAGGTGTGCCGTGCTGGAGGCTGAGTGCTCCACAGCCAGCCCTGTGTCCCCTCCTGGTGTCACCTCTGCCCAGGGCTGGCACGGGCAGGGCGTGGGATGGGGAGGCTCAGGGGCTGGCTGAAGGCTTTGGGAGACTGCAGGAAGCAAAACATCCTCAGTGAAAGGGGCCAGGGAGAGAGCCAAGTTCCTCGAAAGAGGACCTTGCAAGGAAGGCGCAGATGACATGAAAAAGTAATTAAAAGGAAAGCCCTAATGGGACGTTAGGGGGAGATGCAGCTGGAACTTGAATAAGCAAATGTAAAGAGGGAATTAAGTTTGTAAGCTTTCCTCCCAGGAACTGCTGGGGAAAACAGGGCAACAGCTTCTGCTGATGTAAATCAGCACTGAGCCCGCAGCCGACGGCTCCAGCCTGGGAGCGTGGCTCATTTGATATTTGCTACTCCTAAACCTGGAAACACACAGGGAAAGAGGCTGTGGCGTTCTGCAGAGGTGACATGAAGGACATTTGATTCCAAAGTGAAGGATATTGACTGCAAAAACAAAGGGAAACTGTCGGTAATGTAGTTTGCCTGGGGCAAATTGGTAGTTTGCGATAAGTAATATTAATTTAAGTGTATAATGCTTTAAATTATCTGGGTAATTTAATCTATGTGATTTTAAAAAATGATTTATCAGCTTTGATCTTGAATAAAAATAAAACAAACCAAATGAAACAAAACCCTTCAATTAATATTAGCACTTTCACTCTGGAGAGTAATACACAGCAGAGACGTTTATTTTTAGCTGTGAAGAATTTGCATGTGTGTTTCCAGATGTGTTCTCAGACTTGGTGCTGCTTAAAATTCAGCTACCACAGTACGTAGATGCCAATTTTCTTTTCCGTAGCATTTTGTCTCTGCCACTGTAGATGTAATTTTTTTTTCCTTTTTTTTTCTTCTTTTTTTCTCTTTTTTCTCTTTTCTCCCAGCAGAGGTGGTGGAGGGGGGTGTGATGATTAAGGCAGCCGGTAAGTCTCTTAGCTTCCTCTGAACTTTCCTCCCTCTGCCAGGAGTGACCTATTTAGATGAGGCCCTTTGATGCAGTTTGGGGAGGTCAGGTGAGGTCGGAGCTCTGGCCGTGCCAGAAATCCCAGAGATGCAGGAAGCTGGGAGCTCGTGGAGGATGAGGGCTGAGCAGGCAGCTGTTTCAGCGCCTCCCCTCTCTGCCGTGCGTTTGTTCTCCCTCTGGATCCCTGGGACAGAGAGGGACGGGGGCCCTGCAGAGCAGGGAGAGGCTGGAACGCCCCTGGGCAGGCGCAGGGTCCTGGGAAGGGCTGGGCTGGGCTGGATTCCCTCTGCTCTGCTCAGGGATCTCTCAGCAGATGCAGATGGCAGCCCTGCCTCCCCTGCTCCTCCTTCCCAGCATCCTGGCAGCCTCTGAACAAGGGGCTGCACAGATGGGTGAGATCCTCCAGCCTCTCTAATTCCTCTAATTGCCCTGTGCAAGAAAGGGAAGGAGGAAGGCTGCTCCTCTCAGCTCGGCTGTCCCAAAGTGAAATCCCAGCTGAGCAGCTTAAAATAGCTGGTCAGCTGGTTGTGAGGCCGGAACTAGCCCGGAGCGTGGCATCTGTCTCCCAGGAATGCTGCCTGGTCATGGGGCTGGGGAAATTAGGACTGGGAGTGTTTCTGTGTGAGACAGGCTGCAGTGGGACGGGGAGCAGCCCGGGCTGTCAGCAGGGCTGGCGTGCTCCTGTCCTGTGGCACGTGCCAGGCAGGGATAACCCCGTGCTCACGGATGCCACGGGTCACAGCAGCTGCTGCTCCTGCCCAGGGCCACCCTGCCAGGCCACTTGCAGTGGCACATCTGATAACTGATCCAGCTTCAAAAGGGAGGGGGCAAAAAAGATTATCCCACTGATAGCAGCACGATGCCCAAGTCTGTTTTACCTGTGTGCTTTCCTGAGCACTGCTGCCTCCCTCCCATGGCCAGGCTGGGCCCAATGGCAGCGCTGCTCCTCCTCGGGTGCAGCACAAAACAGATTTTTCTAGTGGCTGAATTTAATCACTTAGATGCAGAACACTGATAGACTGAATCAATTTAATTCCTATTGCTCACGACTGGGAGGGGAGAGAGAGGAGGAGGAAGGTCATAACAATTTAGCAAACAACTTGGCTTAAAAACATAACCAATAGGTTGTCACTGTTGGTTTTCTTTGGTTGGGGTGGTTTTGGGTTTTTTCTGAACCTGCCCAGGCCAAGACACATGGCAGCTTTGGGAAGGGGGGAGCACTGTGCTGTGCAAGGTGGGAGAGGTCATTTATTGGTGCGTGAGGTCTGAAGTGCTGGAGCTGCCACAGAGCTGTGGGATCAGCTCCATCAGGGAGGAATTTGATGCTCCCCCCTCTTTTTTTTTTTTTGAGGGAGCTGCTGGAAAAGGCATCTTGTAGTTGGGCTGTGAATGTCTGGAATTGCACGTGGTGTCTGAGCATTTGTTTGCTTCAGAGCATCCCAGTGCTGAGCTGCAGGGTGCCTGGGTGGTGCCAGAGCTCCTTGGGAGGCTCCAGTTACCTGCTGAGGCACAGCCCTGCTCCGAGAACAGGAGGATTTAATTGGAAACAGAGCAGTCTGTGAGTCTCCTTGCAATGCAGGGCCCTGCTGCTCCTCAGGTCTGTTGCACTTAGGGTTGTGGCCCTTTTTATGTGAAGCCCAAGGGGTTGGCAGTGCTCTTGTAATGCTTTTTCCAAGGGGCAGAGCACGGGCTGTGCAGGTTCTGTATTGCCCCTCCCTGGTGCTTTGGGGCTCCATTGCAATTTCAGTGGTCCCAGGAGATAAAGGTGAGGAGGTCCCCAGGACTGGCCTGGGTAAACTGTTGATGTCACATTCATCTTTCACAAGCATCCAGCATCCCAAGAGAAATCAATCCCAGGCCCTTCTCAGGGCCTGTTCTCACGCAGCTCTTGCCCTGCTGGGTGCTGCAGGACGTGGGTGACACTGTCACTCCTGGGGGCACCTTGTGCCATCCTTTGCAGGGCTCCACCTCAGTGCCAGGGCCTCCCGAGGTGCCCTCCAGCTGGCCAGGCAGAGCAGCACAGCCCTCACCCATCCTGAGCGAGACACAGCAGTGCTGGAGTGATGAGAGCAAACTTGGCCAGCCTGACAGCAAACTTGGTCGCCTGCCACAGCCATTGGCCCATATGCACAGTGGTAAATAAAAGCTGGAGTTGAATTCCTTTCAAGTTTTATATAATATTCGCTACAATATGGAGTGGAGGGGGGAATCCCTCTTAGGAATAGTTTTACCAAAATACAACCCTGACCTTCTCTTCTGCCAGGGGCTGTGCAGCAGGGCAGCAGCACTGTTCCAGAGGAGGGAATTCTTGGGTTCATCACAGCTGTGTGAGGCTGTGGCACCTCCAGCAAGAGCCCCAGCCCTGCCCCAAGCTGGCCTGGGCTGTGCTGGTGTTCGCTGAGGCTGGTGGCAGCAGCAGGGGATTGCAGAGGGGGACAGCAGCCCTGGTAGCCAGGCAGTGGCAGGAGGTGTTTGCTGCCTGCTCCGCTCTGTCTGGAGCCTGGCACTGCGTGTGCAGCTGGGCAAGGACGCGAACCAGAGCAATGACAGAGGGAGCACAGGGGGAGGAAGTTCAGCTGTGCTGAGCGATGGTCAACTTAAAAATAGACCCATCTATTTATAGTCCTGGCAGCCCAGTGCCCCCCGGAGTGCTCCAGCCTGTCTGCATCTCATCTCATCTCAGACAGATGCAGATATATTTATACACACACACACACACACGGTGGGCAAAGACCCTGCCCTGGGGCTGGCACTCGGGCCATGGACCCTCAGGCTGTCAGGGGGCCTGGCAGAGTTTGGTGCCTTCTCCCTTCCTGCCTCTGTTGGGAAATGCCCAGCTCGTGGCTGGGTGGCCTCGTGCCACTGCTTCCCTTCCAAACCCCTGCTCCTAGCTGAAACTTAATCAAATTAAATCTTAATTATTTGGGGCCCCAGGACAAAGTTAGAATCTTTTCATATACATTTCAAAAAAAAAAAAAAAAAGGAAGGAAGTGTGTCTAGGGACTGTTTCCTGTGAGATTGTCTGTCCAGCACTGAGGACTGTTCTGTTCGTTATCTGCATGCCTATATTCAGTTTAATTCTATGACCTATCAGGCAGGGTCGATATTTCTGTTTTTTTCTTGTACAGCCCCTTGCATGTTCAGGCCTGGCCTGTAGCTGGTGTTTCTGCAATGGAAATAATCAGCAGAATAGATAAGGTTTGATGGATGGCACTGCTGGCCAGCAGAGCCAGCACCCCTGGGAACAGCAGTGGTTTTAGAGGGCTCCTGTGGCTGTTCTGGGACTGGGATGTCAGAGTGGCGCAGCTCCAGCCTTCCAGCAAATCCTGACTCCTCCTCAATACATTTGTACCTTAAGGCCCTTTTTCCTGAATTAGACATGAAGTTCAGTAAGACTTTGTGAGGGAGTTTCTTGTACTTGAAATGAAACCAACTGGTTTTATTCCAGGGAGCACATTGAGGGGAGATTAATGTCTCCACATACAACGCCTCTAAGGGCAGTTGTGGGTTCTTTTCAGGCTTGGTTTTATTTTAGTGGAAGACTGATTCTGTTTTAATGTTTCAACTTTGGGCTTCCAGTTCAGACTTGAAAGCCAAAGCTGCTCTTCCCCTCAGTAGTGCACACTTAAGGGTGGAATTTCTGCTTTAGTTTTCAATCTCTTGCTCTTTTGTCATTTTTTTTATCACAACCTTATGTGTTCTTTAAATAGTTTTTTATTTAATCATTTATTCTTTTAAGTGGGTTTAATTGTATAAAGATTATCATGCATAAAGAGACGTCTATAATTAGGAGGGGGGATTGGTGCTGTTAGACAGTGTTTTAGTGAAGAAAATTACAGTGTTCATAAACTGTTTGGAGAATGGAGGTAGCATATATTAACACTCAACAGGTTTTATGTAATCCTAAGAAAGGATTGACTCTTGCTCACTTGGGTGAGTTTTAAGCTCTTCTCCAAGCTTAGTGTTCCCCTCTTTCCTCCTCTTTCTCCTGGTGCAGAAGTGGAAACAGCCCTGTAATCTGCTTGTCCTTCTTCCTTGAAAGCAGGAATATTACTGATAATAATTGACAGTTTTATATTGGTTGGGCTGTGAAGAGATTTGCCTTTGGTGCTGCCCTGCCCTGCCTCTCCTGGCCCTCACTTGTGCCTGCCGGGGCCCTGGCACCGTTGGGAAGGACGTGCCCTTGGGACAGCCCAGGGATTTCCAGCTGCAGGGATTCAGCTGTGGGATGCACTCAAGGTGGTTTGGAGCGTCCTGGGGCTCTTCCACACCGAGCTCTGGCCAGCTCTCCTGGAAAGAGCACATCACCACTGCTCCTCTTCTTCCTGGTGCTGCTGTTACAGTGTGTGTGCATGGAGCCACGGATAAACACGCAGAGCTGTGTGGTGCTCCATTCCAGGTAGGGAATTGATTGGGAAGAATTCCTCTGCACATCATTTGTGAGCTGGAACAAGCAGGAGAAGCTGGTGTGCCATGGCTTGGCAGCCTGCCTGCAGTCCCTGCATTGTCAGAATTTCTTCTCCCTTCATCTCTTCCCCTTCCCCATTGAAATGACACGGCCACAGGGGACCATTGATTTCTGCTCTCCACGTTGCTAATGAAAAATTCCTTGTTGGCTCCTGATTCTCTAAATCCTTCGAGACAGCTGCAGCAGTTCAGATACTGGAGGAGCAAACATGCCAGGCTGGGTGATGTACGACTTGGTGAACTTTAAAGGGACAAAAGGGTCTGCTTTGGTTGGCCATAAACCCGAGCGGGGCTCTTATCCAGGGATTATTGCATTTTCTGTAGCCAGTTTGCTGAGCATATTTTGCAAACTCAGTACACAGTTTCCATCTCTGATGGCATACGAGATTTATCGTGGTTCTTAATGCTTAATAATTGTATTTTGAAGTTCAGTGTCAGCCAAACAAGAGCCATGAGTCTCAGTGATGCTAAATAAAGCCTCTCAGCTTTCCCAGGACTCCACATGCGGTCCTCGTTTCCTTTGCTTTGCCAAGTTCAAGCCATTCATTTTGAGGGAAGGGGAGTATTACTTTTAGATCACCTTGTGATGCTTTGTTGCCACATTTTATGTTCCTGGACAGCACAGTGGTGGAACACCGTCCCTTTATGAAGTGCAGGGTGCAGATGGCAACTCATTAAAACTTTAGTGATAATCACCCTTACTATGGAATTGCCACTTAAATCTGGTTAGTAGAGGAGGAGGAGCAGTGTCACAGAAACCTGCTGCTTCTGGGTGATTTAAAAGCATATGGGATTGAGTGTTTTATGTGTGCCCCTTGTCAGGAGCCCTCAGAGCAGATTGCCAGAATTGTTGAGCAGTTACAGTTTAATGGAGGTACAGGAGCTCTTGCTCTTGATCCCTTTGACAGTTAAGCTGTCGTCTCCAAGTGCATTTGGAAAAAAAAAAGTCTTTTGAATACAGCTTTTTTTGCAGAATAAATGGAGGCAAGAACAAGTATGTGAGGCAGCTGGTGAGGAGATTTTTGGTCATTTCAAGGTTGGGAAGCATTCTTTGGGGAGCGATGCATCATTGTTACACAGCCTCAAAGCAAAAAAGGTACTTGCTTATTTGTCCTCACTTGTGCAGATGGTAAGAGGAATGGTCCCAGGGGCTAGCTGAAAGCTTGGAAGTGCCTGGCAGCTAGAAAAAATATTTGGATTCAAGTCTCAACACTGTCACAGATTTTACTTTGGGACTTGGAGCAAGTCACTTTGTCTGGGTTTCCCACCTGTGGAATCTGACTGGACTGTCACTGCCTTCACTGTAGGAAAGCATTATTTGGGTGTGAGCAGGACTGAACATTAGCTGTGAGTAGAGAGGGTCTTGGCATGTGTTTTGAGACACAGAGCTGTTGAGTGTGACTGGGGAGGTCCTGACTGCCAGAGGCAGGTACTGATGCCTCCTCTTCAGGCAGCTGCATCCAGGTAAAGAGGGTGCCAACGTGTTTCAGCCTAGAGGTGTCTAAAAAGCTCCCCAAATAAATCACCTTGCCTGGGTAGCTCAGGTGCAGGAAGGGTGGGGCTGTTTTTCACTGTTGCAGGGACTCATGCTGGAGTGTCCCCATGTCCCCTGTCTGTGTCTGCCTTTCCATGAGTTTCCCTGAAGGGCAGCCAGTGCCTGGGCTGTGCTCTCCACTGCTGGCTGCAGGTCTGCTGGCTCTGTGAGCCACCAGCCAGAATTTGGCCACTCTTTCCTCTGAGTCACATCTGTCTAGTCTTCCTAAAGCAAACAGAAAGCTTTCCTGCTTTGTCGGTGCTGCTGAGCCAAGCACTGTGCCCAGGTCTGTGCCCTGCTTGGCTCCCACCACGCTGGCCTGGCTGTGCCTCGAGCTCACACCTCCTGTGCCAGGAAGGTGGGATCCTTGGGAGAGAAACCCAAATTATAACTAACAGTATCCTGCCCTCAGTCAGCTGTTGGGTGGGAAAACCTTGATGTGGGGTGGGACACAGCAAGATCTCTTAAAAATGGCCCTTCCTCCTCATTGAAGCTGTATTTGAGTTGATGATTGTCTGTTCAGTGCATTAAAATGAATTCCTGATTCTGTCCTTGCATCCAGGAGAGCCTGACTGTGGCTCAGTCACTGTCGTGTCACTCAGCCCTTGCTGGGGACTGGTATTTAAGTGCCTTTAGGTGATTTTTGCTTCTCCCTGGTTCATGTTTGCCTCGTTGTCAGCAGTCACATCCTGTCAGCCTGAGCCCATGGGGACAGCAGAGGTGACCAGGGCAGCCACGCTCCCTCTGGCATCACTGCAGGGATGCACTGAGGGTCTGAGAGGAGCTTTGGCCTGCCCAGACCTCTCCTGGCCATGGGATGGAACCAGGACTGGAGCTGGTGGATGCTGCCCATGATGGGCGGGCTCCCCTTGCTCTGGGATCAGCCTTTCTGCTTTAATTTTACAGCTGCATTTTCAAAAGCAGACCAAGGCCTTTTTTTCTCTCTCATCTCCTCTTCAACAGCCACTTGAGCTGTGGGGGACACTGGGCACATGTTTACTGGTAAAGTGTTTCCCACTGCAAATTGCAGGAGAGTTACTTGGAAGTACTTGAAAATAACTTGACTGTAGCTTCACCTCATCTCCCCTCAGTCCCTCATACCTCAAACAATGTTGCAAATTTTACATTCAGCACCCTAAAATTTAAATGTGCATCCTATATCTGTGAGTTCTTGAGGGACCCCGAGTGTGAGGAGCACTGATGGATTTTGAGCGCTCAGCACCGTGCAAACCTGGGCAAAGCAAATGGACACAAGGGGTTTCTGATCCGTGTATTCATATGCAGGACAGTGAGGAAGTGAAGAACCCACCCTCCTGGAAGGGTTTTATCTTTTGAACAAGGCATGTTAGCAAAAAACCCACCCGAAATGTTTGTGTGCATTTGTTCCAGTACAAACACAGGAGCTGTGCTGGGCTGCTGTGTGCATGCTGGAAGTACTTAGTTCTGCTTTATTACTGCCCATACCCCAAAAAAAAAACCAAAACAAAAAAAAGACAAAAGAACATCTGCTAATGCATAGCTCAGAAAAAAAGCTGCAGAGGAAGGGCCAGTGGCTGCTGAGCTGGGTGAGAAGTTCAGGGCAGGCACGGGGAGCACTCACTCCTAACCACAGTGTGCTCATGCAATGTTTGTTGGGGTTTATACCTGGGGATGGCTTCTATGCAATAATGGCATATGCAGATTAATTTTTAATAGAAGTCTGTAAGAGCTCATGGTGCTCTGTTGACAATTGCTGGTTTTGGTGGAAGCAGACCCTGAGGCCTTTGCAGTGCTGCTGTGTGTTTAGCCACTGCTGTCTGCACAGGGCAAGTGGGGCTTGAAGCTTTCCATGAGGAAAGGGATTCTTCTCTTGATGTAAAGGAAAATTTCAAAGTCAGGGGTTTGGACCAGTGATTGCAGTACTTGGCTATTAACTTCCTTTTGGTCTCCTCATCTTTTTAAGTGCGTTTAGCTCCCAAGTGCACAGATGGGGGGGAGTGGGAATGATTTAAGCAGACACCCCCCCTGCTTTTGGGTGCTTGCTCCAGCAAAGGTTTCACTGTGAAATGGTGGCCTCAGAATGTGTCCAGGAATGTGCTGGGGATTGTAAGCACAGTGTTTTGTTTGGTTTTGCAAAGGAAGCTCAGTTTACCTTTAATTGTTTTGTGCATATTTCCAACAGATGCAGTTTATTTTCTTGTCAGTGGCTGCCCGTGCTGGGAATGCAGGAAGCTGGGAATGTGGCAGGCTGGATTCTTCCATGTCCTGGGCCAGAGCAAGACCTGCCTCCCCTGCCTCCTCCCAACACCTTGCACATGGCTGCTCAATGCCTGGCTGCTAATTGCCTTAGAAATCATCACTTTCAAGCTCTTGGTGGGAGACTTTTGATTTTTATGAGGCTTTTTTGTGGAGAGCAAGAAACTTTGATGTCATTTGAGTGTGCTGGTGCCAGGTGCTGGGCAGTGCCTTGTGCTCCTGTTCACTCCCTGGTACCCAGAGCTGCCTGTGCCCATTGCCCAGTTGTGTTTGTAGCATTTTTCTCAGTGGTCTTTGTGGATTCAGCTGGCCAGGGATGGGTGGGAGCAGGTTCCATGGAGGGCTCACACATTGCTG
The DNA here is from genome assembly GCF_012460135.2 of Molothrus ater. Lineage (NCBI taxonomy): Eukaryota > Metazoa > Chordata > Aves > Passeriformes > Icteridae > Molothrus > Molothrus ater. The sequence continues at coordinate 10,493,477 of NC_050498.2, read as the reverse complement.
TTCTTGTCCCCAGGTGACATGGGTAAATAGACACACAACATGTTATTTATGCATTCAGTAATTGCCTGTTCTTTTGTACTCCCATGTTTCAGCTCTTACTGTGTTTCAGGGATTTGTTCTCTTTGCCTGGAAATGAAAATTCCTCTTAGCTGTTTTTCTAGGAATTGTTTTCTCCCTCTTCCTGATGACAGTGCAGAAGCTGCTGGAGGCTGATACCTCTAGAGAATGTGTGGCTGTTTCCAGATGCCTTCAGATGCCTCTTTGGTTTCTGCTGGGGCTGTGCAGGCCCAGCTTTTATTTTTACCCTGACAAAATTCTGCAGGACCCTTCCCAAGTGCTGGGAGCCGGTGCCAGCAGCCACAGTTCTGCTGCCTTTCCATGTGGAAGGGTTTGGATCTGAGTTTCACTGACTCCTTGCTCCTGCTCAGCATTACTGGAGAGGAGAGCTGGCACAGGAATAATGGATATTGTGAAGGTGAAGTTTGCAAGTACCCCGTGTGCATGTAGCTGCGGCTGTCATTTATTTGTCTATCAAGAGGGTTTGTTTTCCCAAATAACCCTCTGAATTATTCTGTGTAATTAACTCATGAACTTATTTGAAATGATAAGGGGGTAGGGAGGAGGAGAGGAAGCATTTGGAGCTTAGCAGACCGATAGGATTGCATCACTTTTCCCCACTGATGGCAAGGTCGTCTCCAACAGCTGTTCCAGCGTAATTACCCAGCCCGGGCTCCATGGTCGGAACAATTGAAAAATTACAGGGGTCACTGGCTCGGTGTCTTAAATTTTAATAAGTACATAAAAACAAAGTGCTGAGTTATTAAAAATTAATCCTGCTAAGCGGTTGTTTAGGCTTTTTGGGGATGGGAAGCCTTGAGGGTGTCCATTTGTCCACGGGGGCCGGAGCGCTGCGGGCGGTTATCTCTCCGGCAGCGCTTTAGCAGGAGTGCTAAGTTTGATTATTAATTTAATCAAGGTCATGTTTTGTTTTTGCAGAAGCAGAATGAACTGTGGCCCTCAGTAATCCTTTCTCTCCTCTCTAGCTCAGCCTTTGTAATGCCTGTAAGCTGCTCAGAGCGCGGGGTTGGGATATTCACACAGCCAAGTGGATCTTGTGCGAGTGTTGATTATCGCAGCTCCGGCTCCTCCTGAGCACAGGCGTGTTCTATTAGCACGGAGCCTAAAGCTGCCTGCATTAACATTATAAGCCTAATTTTTTTCCCCCCGCTTTTGGGGCTTTGAGTCCTGGTTATAAAACTTGGATCAGAGCTGAGAGCAGGGTGAGTGCATTCTTCAAAGAGCACTTGGCCATGCTGCTCTACAGGAGCGTGTTCAGGAGCTCCTGCTCGGCTTCTGCAGCTCTGTGCATGTGCAAAGCCATCAGAACTTGCCACAAGAGAAAGTTGAAACCCTTCCCTGGCCCACCTGGCATTGTTTTCCGAGGCAGTTCAATATAAAGGGCATGCAAAGCAGGGAGGATAGGCTGAGCCTGGGGGTGGGCTTTGGAATGAGACATTTATTTCCTTAAGTTGTGTGCAGGAATTTGTTATGGAATCCAGGAGGAATATTTAGTTTTGTTTAAACATAAATAAAGAAGATGCAGGCTATCTGGTGCCCCAGGGATAGCTGGAGAAAATCATGAGGGGCATTAGACATATAATCTGAGTTTTCAGATAGCTGTAGAATAGGATATTGGGTCTTTTTCCTCCATCCTGAGCACAGGCTTTTGAGTTAGCCAAGGTTATTGCTGGCCAGCTTTCCAGCCTGAATAATGGGACATTTTTTATATAGCAGGTCTAAAACTTTCCTGAGAAACAGTGAAAACTTTGGGGACCTTTTGGCCAAGCTGCCCCTTGGAGGAGGAGAGCTCTGGAGAGAGGGGCATCCTCAGGCTGGAGCTGACTTCACAGCCCCACTCTGCTCCCTCCCAGCGCGACCTTGAGCTGCTGAAATCCACAGCCAGGAATATTAAGATTAAACTGATGCTGATTTTGGTTTTCACTGTAATTCACTGGGCTGTAATTGATGGCTGTAGCTCACAGCTGAGCAGTGACCATGTGAGTCTGCTGAGAGCCCACAGGCCTCCTCCCTCTTTCCCTACACCCCAAAGAAGCAGTGGTGAGGTTTTTTCCCCTCTTTAGCCAGGACTAGAGGGCAGGGCTGCGCAGGGAAGGCTGTGGACTTCTCGCTGCTCTGGCTGCTGTTAGCACACAGTGCTCGGGGTGATGGAGGGGTGATTGCCTCCCTCTGGAGCTGCATGGATCACCCACAGCAGTGCTGCTCCCCTCAGCACCTGCGCAGAGCTGCCTTTCACTGTCTCCCCTTCTGTGAGCAGCGAGGTGAAAGAATAGCAAGAGCCTTATTAAGATGTTTTTAGGTAACGTTTGCTCAGCTGCGAGATGGCAAAGGATTTTTTCAGAGTCTATTAGGCAGCCACTGCAATGGAATCTTAAGGTTGATTTGAAAAATTGGCACCTAATGGTTTACAACTGGAATAAATTTCCAGAAATTGGACCGGGGAGAGAAACTTCTGCCTGCGTGTGTGGTGTGGTGAGTCCCTGCACCAGCGAGGGGCCGCCGCTCCCCCCCTGCTCTGCCCGGGATTTTTCCCCTCTAATTAGGGAATGTGAGGAGTTCAGATCAGCTTCTGTTCATTTCTCTGTTTTGACAGAGTTGTTTGATGAGGAGAGGGCTGCTGGGCAGGGACTCTCCTCCTGCTGGAATCTCTTTCTCCTCTTTCCTCCTCCTGCCGCGTTTTGTAAAGGCCAAAGCCTGAGAATCCCTGAAAAATTAATGGGGCCTCAATAGGTGCTTTGCACCTGCTGCTCCCCCCTCTGGCACCCACTGCTGGTCCCTGCTGAACAATCTGCAGGAAAGAAAAAATCTTCTGTGTGCAGAGCTGCCCTGGAGCAGAGTGGGGTGCCCTGGGTCACCCCGACCGCGCTGCGCGCTCGGAGCCGCCGCGCCGGGGTGCTGCAGATGTCAGGGCAGCTGTGTCCCCAGCCCGCTCCCTGGGTGCCACCAGCCGCCACCAAACCTCATCAGCCAGCTGCTGAATAATTGAGAGAGCTGCCTCAGAGGAGCTGGGCACAGGGGAAAGGTCTCTGCCTTTAGAAAACATGAAAAAGTCTCTCATTTTGGTGTTTGAAATATTCAGAAGGATCCTGGAGGGTTCTGAACCCATAAGCACCTGCTTTTTTGTCGTTATTGAAAAGCCCTCTGTGGTTTTCATCATTGTTATGCAATTTCCAGTTAGCTGGGGCTTGTTTTCCAGCCTGGATTTAGCAAGAGAGGTGCTGGAAGGGTTAATTTTTAGCTATAAGTCATCTCTTCCCCTTCTGTCTCCTGAGCTCTCGGGCTCTGCCTCTTCCACCAGGACAGAGGGACACTTGTTTCCCTGTCCAGCTTTGGTGCCTGGCTGAGGGTGCTCGAGTCTTTTCCATGAAAACTCCAAGCACTCCTGGTTTGCTGTAGCACTGATTTGTCAGGAGCAGAAGCCAAGGCTGAGTGCTGAGCCATGTTCACCTTCCTGTGCCCTGCCCAGCTGGGATGGGGCTGTGCTCCTGCATCTCCTGGGCTTCCCTGCCCTCCAGGATTCCCAGAGAAGGGCAAAGGCCTCCCTTTTTCCCTAAGTAGGTTGGGGTTGTTTTTATTCCCTTTGTTAATGGAACACTCCCCCCTCAAAGAAAAACCAAAATAAAGTGAGAAGTCTTCTCCATTTGGCGGTGTGTAAAGGCTTTTTAAAGCTAAACAAGAAAACCAATTATTTTTCTAACTGCTTTACTCCTTCAAATCTTTCACTGTAATGGAGATTTAGAATCCATCACTGTTTAGCTATTATTTCTGTGTAAAGAGTCATGCCCTATTGCACCAAGCAAACAGTCAATTTTTTCCATTATACTTTGCTGCAAATAACAAGGGTATGGAATAAATGACCCATTTTGGAGCAGATCTCTCTCTGTGAGGTGCCTGTGTCCCTGGAGGAGGGCAGGGAAGGGTTAAGGCATCCCTGGGAGTTCTCTCCACTGGTGGGAGCTGCCACAGGCAGGGCAAGGCCAGCACTAAGCCATGTCCCCAGGTGCCACATCCACACATTGTGCCATGCCTGAGAGCCCTCTTGGTGGGGCAGCTTTTGCTAAAAGCCAAACCCAGCCCTGCCCTGGCACTGCCAGCGGTCGGAACCTTCCCTGGAGGCAGCAGGGTCCCTTGGGATGGCTGCCTGGGGAACAGGCAGGGATCAGGAGGGCGATCCCTCCATCTCCTGCTGCTTGTCTGACTTCTCTTTAAATGCAGGGGACTCGCAGGAGGGTCTGTGTTGTGTGAAAGTGTACTGCACAAATATGTAGCCAGCAGCTGTTTTTTTTTTTTTAATTAAACAGACACTTGAGGTTAAAAATCCCCAAGTTCAACGTAAACTTCCTTCTGTGCTATTAAGTTTGGATCCCATCCAAAAACTCGATAATTTTATTTTATGTCATTGAGTCTGTTTGTTTACATTTTGCATTTCATTCACATTTCACTGTTGGGTTTTGCTTCCCAGCTCAGCCTTCACTGCCAGGGAGCAGCTCCTGCCTTGGAGCTTTCCGAGGGGGAGGGCACGGTGCAAGCACAAAAACTTGGGTTTATTTAGTGCCTTTTCCTGTGTTTCGAGGCGTTTCAGTGGCAGCAGTGTCTGGGGCAGCTCTGCAGGGCTGGGCAGTGCCTGGGGCAGTGCCTGGTTCCTGTGCCAGGGGCTCTGGGGACTCGGAGCTGCCGAGCAGAGGAGGATCCAGCTGTCTCCCAGGAGCAGCTGGAAATGACAGTGAAGGCTGAAATAGGAAAGTGTGATAAATTAATGGACTAAAACACCGTGAGGGACTCGTTAAAAGAAATAGCTTTAGGAGAAGCTGTGAGGAGGATTGGAGTGTGAAGGGGAACGGGCTCTGCCAAGGGCCCGGGTGTTCCTGGGAAAGAAGGGGAAGGGCTGGTGCCTCTACACCATCTGATCATTAGCAGAAATTGATCCTAATGGGGAAGTTACAGCTTTTAATATGGTTGAGGGAAAAGGGAGGAAGCTGGAAGAGTTGATGTAGGCTGGCAAAGGAGGGGTGATGACTCCCCAAGTGTCTTGGGGTTCAGCACCTGCAGAGGATTATTTGACTGAGAAGTAGAATCAACAAGGGAACCAGAGGAAGTAAGATTAATAGATTTAGCCTGGAGGTTGAAATTAAGTTTAAGACTATCAGTAAGTGAAAGGAATAGCATAGACTGTTTCTTAAGACATTGAAGGTCTGTTAGACACAGAATGTGCCATGTTCCCAGGATTTTCACACTCATATTTCATTCTTCTACAGTGTTTGACTTGCATGACTAAGTAAAGACTTTTTTCTTTCTCCTTCCCCCCCTTCTTTTAAAACTATTTTTTATATAGCCTGTTCCCAATTGAGGCTTTTATTGAGAAACAAATGCTTTTGGTTAGCTTCTGTGTGGAATCTGTCCAGCTTTAAACCACTGCCACGAGCAAAATTCATTGACAGAAAAAAAAAATCAAAACAAACATTCCCCAAGATGGGGCACTTCTTGAAAGGGAAGGAATTTTTATATCTGTAGCTCTGTGTATAATAGCTGCACGTGCATGGCACACAGAGACATTCCCTGGGGCCGTGTGGGGAGGTTACGTAAAGCCCAGCCTGGGCTGGGAGTTGGGCACAGGTGTGTTGGGTCAGTGTGGTTTGCAGTTCAGGAAGGGCAGGAGTGTCCCTGTTCCCCTGGGTGGGGCTGGTTTGCTCAGGGGCTCCGAGGGACAGAGTGCCTGGGAAGAGGCTTTGGAGCTTTTTGGCCATGTGGGGTTTGTTTTGTTTTGTTTGGTTTGTTTGTTTGTTTGTTTGTTTGTTCCTTCAGCTGTCTTGGCTCAAGGGAGCACAGTTTGAGTCAGGTCTCCTGGATAGCTGTGTCCCTCTCATGCAAGCCTGTGTTTCTCCCTTTTCCCTTCCCTTTGGGCAGGAGCTTGTTCCAGCTTCCCTTCCACACTGAGCCTGCACCCCCTGCCTTTGCTCACAGCATCCTGTACCAGAGAGGGGAAGGCACTGAGCAGTCTCTGTTTCATCTGCCAGATGTTGTTCTGTGCTCTCACTGACCTTGAGCAAAGCCAGGTGCTGCAGAGGCAGAGCCCAGCTCAGGTCTGTGCCCTGGCAGTGCTGTGGGCTCTGCCCCACCTGGCCCTGGAGCTGCTCCTGTGGCAGCACTGGGCTGCCCAAGGGTGCCAGGAGCTAAGGGAAGGCTGAGGAGAATCTCCTCTGGTTTGTGAGCTCCACATCTGCCACAGCTCAGTGCTGGACAGCTGCTTTGTGCTGCTGCTCTCCTCTCTCCCACCTTTTTTAAATTCCAGGGCAACATATTGAGGGGCTTGATTTGTTCTTGTTCCTGCCTTTGTTTTTCCAAGGCACTGAACGTGTTTTAGACAAACATAATGAAACAATTTAGAAAAATAAAAGGAATGGAAATAACCTTGTATAAAGTGGCAGAGAAAAACCATTCTTGGCATCATCAGCTGTGCTCACGGTGAGGCACAAACTATCTCAGCATGTCAAAGACACTTAAATCTGCTTCATGTGAGAAGCCCTTTGTGGAGGCAGCTCTGCAGTGCCTCCGCTGCTGGTGGGGTACAGAGAGGCTCTGGTGTCTCCTGCCTTTGCTTTGGTTTGGTTTCTCACAGGATGGCTCTGGCCAGAATTTTATTATTGTTTCAGATCTGTCAGACTTCTGATCCATCCTCTTAACCAGTGCAGGGTGTAAAGAAGCAATAATTAAAACTCAAAGCCCAGACCAACCTGCGCCTCACTGTTGAGTTCTTCCACTGAATGGCTGGAGGAACTGGGCTCTGTGGGTGGCTTTGTCTTGCTTTGATTTCAGAATAGTGGTACCTCCAAACCTCGTCTGTTTGGAGATGTTTGCAGTGTGGATGTGGGGGCTTTGGAAGGAGGATCATTTTCTGATCTGCCTAGAGAAACAACTGTCTTTTATCATGGTTATTGCTGGGGAATCTTAATGAACAAAAAGACCTCCTGTCACAAGAGTCCTTAGCAAGATGTTTGTATTTTTTTTAAAGGGAAGAAAATTGTTTCTTCCCCTTTTTATTAAACAGTAATGCAGGTTCAGACTGTGTTCTGGTGAGTCTTTAATTGGCACAAAAGGGCAGTTTAGCTTCATCTTAAGGAAGAGTTGTCAAACAAGCTGGAATTGTTTGGCACTCAGAAACATGCTGAGCAATAGGCCTGTGATTTGCATCTTCTTCTCAAACATCACATAGTGCTGGAAGTTACTTCATTGGCATGAAATGAGCTTCTAATGAAGACACTTCTCCAACGATGATGCTGCCCCTGCAAGCAATAGATTTCTTGTCAGAAGTGTAATTTCTGGCTGGAGAAGGCAGATTTAACCCCCAGTGTGTTGTGGCAGCATGAGTGGCACTGAAGGAGCTGACTGGGCAGGAAGGAGTTCATGGAGACAGACTGGGCCAGACTGGAAATGTGCTCTGTGCTCTGACAGCCCAGGCTGTGGCACGTCCCTCCCTTTCCCCATGCCCTGCATCTCTGGAGATTATAAACCCCAGATCTTGTTTTGATCAGCGTGCGGATGTTCTGGAGCATCTTGAATTGAATCAAAGCAGCAAGAAATTGGTTTTTGCAAAGAAGCTTCTTAAATGAAAGAATTCCATTAGGTAATTTATTTTTTTTTTAAATCCATGTAGTAATTCCTTTAAATTCTGCTGTGTATCTCTTGTATAACATAGCGGTTTGGGCCATTACTGGAGCATATTTCGTTAACAATAAAAACACTCGTTTACTTCCTGAGTGTTTTCTGGGGCTCCTTCTCCTGGCTGGGAGCTGGTGCTGTGCTGCAGAGCCTGGTGTGGGTCAGTGATGCTCAGGAGGGCCAGGTGTGCTGTGTGATGGTGAAGGATGCACACAGATGTGCTGCAGGTGTGCAGGTTCTCCCAGGTGGAACTGGCAGCCCTGAGGGTCCTGGGTGCTCTGGGAGCCTCTGCTCCACCAACCTCAGCTCTGCTGGTCAGGAACAGGGCTGCTTCCATGTGTGGTGTGCTTTGTGATCAAACACACAAGGAATCAAGCTGGAAACCCTTTTGAAGATTCCGGCTGTTTGTTCAGAGAAGAACACGAAGCAGAAGGCTTGTGCTGCAGCTGTAGGAAATTTCTCCTCCAGGAATGGGCTGAGCTCCTGAGGGGGCACAAGGACACTGGAGGGGCTGTGCTGTGGCCCTGGAGAGGAGAGAGGTGCTGGGGGGCTCTGCAGGCTGAGCAGCACTCTCAGGGTGATGGTGCAAACCCCTCCAGCTCTGGGGGTGATGGCAGAGTCCTGCTCCATGCACATGCTGCTTAAACCCTTCCAAACCGAGGCTGCTCTCCACCACATTGTTAATTTAACCTTTTGTTCTAATCCCTTCTGTGGCTCAGGGTTTAGGAGCAGTCCAGGAAGACAGGGGAGTGCTGTGCCCTGTGCAGGGCAGGCCCAGCAGTGCCTGTGTGGGGCAGAGGGCAGAGCCTGGCAGGGCCGTGGTCAAGTGTCACTGGTGGCAGCCAGCTCTGCTGCACCCATGGCAGCCAGCTCTCTGCACTGGTGGCAGCCAGTTCTCCTGCCCTCATGGCAGCCACTCTCCTCCCCTCATGGCAGCCACTCTCCTCCCCTCATGGCAGCCACTCTCCTCCCCTCATGGCAGCCCTCTCCTCCCCTCATGGCAGCCAGTTCTCCTGCCCTCATGGCAGCCCTCTCCTCCCCTCATGGCAGCCACTCTCCTCCCCTCATGGCAGCCATCTCTGCTGCCCTCATGGCAGCCCTCTCCTCCCCTCATGGCAGCACTCTCCTCCCCTCATGGCAGCCAGCTCTCCTACACTGCAGTGCCCACGAGGCCTCCCTGCAGTAATTGCCGAGGCTGCTCCGAGTTCCTGGGGATTCCTTTTCCCCGTGCTGAGGGAGCTCATTAGAGCAGCACTGCCAGCATGGGCCCTGGGTAATTGGCAGCACAGAGCTCGGGCAGCCCCTCCTGCAGTCCCCAGCCCTGCCCAGCCTGGGCTCTGCCAGGGATGCAGGGGCAGCCACAGCCCCTCTGGGCACCCTGTGCCACCCTGCCCACCCTGCCAGGGAGGGAGGGATTCCTTCTCAGTACTGGCTCTAGCCCTGGCCTGCTGGTTGTGAAGTGCTCACAAGTGTCTGTGGTGGGTGCTGTGCTCCCATCACCCCAGGCAGCTGCTGAGGCTGGTTTTGGGCTGGCACTGGGGTGTCTGTGGTGGGTGCTGTGCTCCCATCACCCCAGGCAGCTGCTGAGGCTGGTTTTGGGCTGGCACTGGGGTGTCTGTGGTGGGTGCTGTGCTCCCATCACCCCAGGCAGCTGCTGAGGCTGGTTTTGGGCTGGCTCTGGGGTGTCTGTGGTGGGTGCTGTGCTCCCATCACCCCAGGCAGCTGCTGAGGCTGGTTTTGGGCTGGCTCTGGGGTGTCTGTGGCAGCCTGAGCCCTGCCTCCCATGCCAGGAGTGCGTGGTGCCTGCCCTGTGATCCCGGGGGATTGGAGCTTTAGTTGGATGGAGACAGCTTTTAGGTCTCAGGTTTCATTGTGTTGTTGTTATTGTTGTTTTCCAAATTCCCTTCCAATCCATCTGCTCTCCTGACATCCTTTTTATGTTGTTCAGAAGACGGGGAAGGAGTTGCATTGTGAGCACGGTCAGGTCAAACTCCTCACTTTTATCTCTGCTCTCTGGTAGGTGATGGGCATTTGGGGAATAAAACACTAAGAACAGGGTTTAACCAGCCTTTGTTTGCTCTTGTCCAGCTGGGCTTGAGACAGCAACAGAGATGGGAACAATAAACAGGGAGAGGAAGGAGAGATTTTAAACAGAACTGTTCTTTTTCTTCTTATTCCGGTGTTCCTGGAATCTGACACATTTTGGTTTTTAGTCCCAACTGTATTAGTAAAAATAACAGACAAGCAAGGTATGTTCAGTGCAGCTCAGCACAGTTCTGGTTTTTGCTTTGTTTTTTATGCATTTAACTGCATAACATTTTTATGCAAATGCCAAAGTCTCCCCTTTTTTCTCCTTGCCCCTGGTTAAATCTGTGTTCACTGCGATGTGAGAGGTGTGCAGCTTGGTTTATTGGTTTAATGTTATTTGTAAGGATGTTTGCAGAAAGCTTTGCTGTCTCGGGTCACCACTGGGAGTTTTTTCTACTTCGTTTTTTCATTTGGCCTTCTGTGTTTTTGGGGGCTGGTCTCTCAGTCCCTGCTCCTGTTCTTTTCCTTATAGCAGGTGACTGATTTTCACAGCTGATCACAAAATGAGGGAGTCTGGCAGAGAGCGGTTGTTGGGCCAGTTTTGTTATGCTAAAGAGCTTTTAGTCTTTAACATATTGTATTCTCCTGTTTTGGTGCTCTGGAGCATCCCTGGGGATCTCAGCATGACTGGCCCAGGATTGGGTCCTGCCCCCCTCACTCACATTGTAAAATCCTGTGGAATGAAAGAGAATTTCCTCCCTGGCTTTGTTTCAGATCATAAGTACCGAGTAATATACCAAATTACTAATACTGTACTATCCCCTTCTTTCTTCTTTTTTTTTTTAATCCAATCTCTGAGTGATTTGCCTGTTGGATGCCTGTGGACTCTTGGGAGTGTTGTTTGTGCCCGTACCACACCCCGTGCCCTGCTCTGCTGCCAGGCACCTGGGAGGAGTTTTTGGGAGGTGCAGGCGGGGCCAGGCTCCCAGGCAGGGTTTGCTTCCCCTTCTCTCCTCTCTGGGCTTCGTACCCACCCGCCCCATGGGAAGTTATCTTTGAAAATCTCCACCTCCTTCCAAAGGCTGGTTTTAATAGCTGCACTGCTCTTAATTTCTAAACCTCAGGAGTAGCTCTCCAGTAGGAATAGAGGCTGGAAAACAAAGCAATCAAAGGAAAGCTGTGCTGCTCTCTGGGCATGTTTGCTTAGCAGAGTCTCAGGGGATGCTCAGTGGAGTTCTCCTGGCAGTGTGGAGGGTGGGAAGCTGCACCCACAGCATCTCCAGCTCCTGGGGTGTGTGAGGTGTCCCCAGAGGAGAGACCCATCCTGCTGCACGTCACAACAGCAGCCCAGCCTGTTCCACCCAAGTAAATAACTCTGGGAGCAAATCTCTTGTCATACTGCCTTTATAAATACCTTTTAAATGAGAGACAAGACACGGTGGAGTCACTGGAAGGGCTTCTCTGGAAGGTGGAGGAGCCTTTTCAGATCTGCTTTGTACCTGGTTGTCATTGCAGCCAGAGGAACTGAGCTGCCTTTCACTGGCTGCAGGCCTTAAAAAATCATAACTTGGGGATTGAGGATGGGGATTGAGGATGGGGATTGAGGATGGAGATACTTCTGCATCTGCTTGGAGCTCCCTTGATGGGCCAGAATCCCTGGGAAGGAGGAGAGGAAGGGGGTGCTGGCCCTGCCCAGGGACCAGGGCACAGCCCACAGTGAACACAGGAGCTGGCACATCAGGGCACACGAGGCTGCACACCCTCGCCCCAGAGCACGGAATCTGGATGTGCTTATTAGATTTTCAAATGTTATTTAGCTTGATTGCAGCCTTTTTACAAAAGGAGTTAAGACATGGATATAAAAGATAATAGAACTATAAATTGCAAGTCAGGTTCTTATGAAATCAGTAAATTATTCATTTAGCAGTTGTGTGTGTGCTAATTTCATGTTGCTATGGTAGCTCGGGGTGGAGCAGGGAGGTCAGCCTGCGAGGCAGGGAGCTTTGGGGGGGACAGAGTGTGGCACACAGCCTTCAGCTGGATGATAAATTGCCTCTTTATCTGCTGTTGTCCAGGGAGAGCCAGAACAAGCCACTGAAAGAGGTGTTTCACACCAGGTAGCGGGTTTTGGAATTAGACCAAAAATCACACATTTCAGTCTTGAAATTAGTTTAAGTGTGCTTTGTTTTTGTGACATCTCTGCTCAGCCTCTCCCTGGAGACAGACAGATCCCAGCATCCCAGCCCCAGCTTTGGGGCTGCCTCCCTGGCGCAGTGGAAGGTGGAAATAAGATGATCTTCCACCCCAAACCACTCTGTGGTTCCATGACCCTGTGATCCCTGCTTTCTGTGATCCTGCCTCTGCTATTGCTGGGGCTGCCTGTGGAAAATGGGGTTTTTTCTGCTCCTGCTTTCAAGGAGGGGGCATTGTTTTCTCTTGGCACCAGCAGTGGTGGGTGGCCAGGCAGGCACTGACCAGTCTGTGAAGGACAAAGTGAAACACTTTAAAATGTGGCCAAGACTCTTTCATTCCACACCCAGTATCTTTGGGAAATGTGAGTCTTCTGACCTATCTCGGGTACAGCACTTGAAGACAGGATTTGTAAAGTGAGTGTGTCTTTACTGAGTGTTTCCCAGAAAAAATGGGAGGAAGGAGAGCAGAGCCCCCAGAGCCATCCAAGCCAGGTGTGTCCAGGCAGGGAGTGAGGGCTCCAGGCTGCCACTGTCCCCTCCCTGCTCCAGATGAGTTCCAGGCACCCCTGCACCCCTGAAACTCATCTGGCAGACTTTGGTACAAACGACCTGTGAGGCTGCATTTCCCAGAGGGAGCAGCATCTCTTCCACAGCAGCAGTTCCTGCTCTGCTGTGCCTGCTTAATTGAGCCCACTGTGGATGTTCAGGAGCGTGGGTAGCTCTTTTTTTTATTTTTTTTTTTTCCTGGGGACACCAAATGCATGGAATCTGCATATGGGGGAGTGTTTGTGGTCTTTTGCACTGGGCAGTCCTCAGCCTTCCTCCTGGCCCACGTGCCAAGTGCTGCTGCACTCAGGTAAGGAGATAATGATCACATCATTAAGACACTACTGAGGCTGGCATTACTTGTTAGGTCAACATATCGATCTTGACATTACGCTGCAAGATTTTTTTTAGATAATGCCTGTCTGTCCTGCCTCTTGCTCCAGGAGGAGGAAAGAAGAGGGGGAGAGGAAATGCAAAACTGAAAGTGTCTTGACACTGATCTTTTTCCCCCAGAATAAAAGCACTTTGCTCCTTAAAAGATTTGTTGTGCTGTGGAGACTTGCAGCCTTGTTGCTGCTGATGGGATTACTGGCAGATTTCCTTTAAGTCCATAGAAATCCCGAGGTAGTTGCTGGGCTCTGGGCAGAGGAGTTGGTCATTCTAAAAGAAGAACCTGCTTTAGCCTCGCGTGTTTGGGTGCCCAGAGCCTTGCTGGAGGCAGATGGCTTGGAGGGAGGCTGAGCTGGCCTGCCCTGGGGCTTGGCCCCAGTTCCCCATGACCAATAAATGTCCCCTCAGTTCACTCCCCAGACACCCTCCCTGTGATGGTGCAGCTTTCCTTTCCAGCTCAGCAGATATTTGCATTGTACCCATCCTAGAGCATATTAGAAATCTTGGAAAGGCCTTTCCTGTCTCCCTGCAGGATGAAACACCTCTCACTTTTTAATAAATTCTTGTCTCATTATCTTTTCTGTATTGAAGCTGTCCAAGCCAGTTTTTCTCATTTCATTGGGCTCTTTATATTGTGCTACTTAAAGGCAATTTGTAAAAATAGCAGCAATTTTACTTTATATATGTATGCGTGTGTGTGTGTTTGCTATCACTAAAGCTTTATTTGGTAATTTAATCTGGGCTTACTGACTGCACTTTTAAGGACTTATAAATCAAAAGTGATAGTTCCAAAAACACATGATGTTTTTTAGTCCCTGACTTGCAGAGAAGCAGCACTTACACCAGTGCTGAGCTGGTTCACTATCCCTCTAAATATCTTTCATTAAGAACAGTCCATATGGTGTGTTAGGGAGAAGGGGAGTGCAGAGCAGAACCTGTGTCTGCCAAAGAAAACTGTTTTGATCTAATGTTGAGCATAGTACAACTTTGGGGGGAAAAAAATAAACATTGTCAGATGGGTCCTGCCAAATTTCGTGATTTATCAAGAGTTTCAGGCTGTTCAGTGGATTTTTTTTTTTCTTCTGAATACTCCAGTTTCGGGAGTCTTGCGATTTACACAAGACTGTTCATTTTCATTTTTTAAACATGTTGTAGGAAACACCCTCAAAACATGGAGCCCGGAAGCTGCAGTGTCAGCAGGTTAATGAATACTTTGCTGTCTTATATTGAAGATCTGGTGGGTTTTTAATGCCTCTTGTGATTTGGAAGTGGTGAGCTGTGGAACTTCAGGGTTTGTGTGAAAGAGGAGCTGGGAGAAGGTGACTTTTTTAGGGTGTTTGGTGTACGGTGTTTTCTGAGGTAAATCCATCAGACTTGTTCTCCCATTCCCCTGGAGCTTCACTGCTTTCACATGCTGCTTCTGCTCACTGGGTGAACACTGCGCTGAAGTAAATGTTACAGGAATAAGGTGGGGGGAATTGCAGTAGAAAATGAGCAGAGGAGGAAGATGAGGAGGAGTCCAAAGGGCTGTGTCCTCCAGCTGAACAGCAAGGTTGAGATCTGGCTGCTCCAGCCTGCCGTGGATCTGGGTGTGAGATCAGCGCTGTGGCCTTACTTATTATGGGAGGGGATAAATCTAATTTCTAGTGCGCTTAAAACTGGGTTAGCAAAAGCACAAGCAAAATGCTGTAGAGAACATTTGCCTCAGCCCTGTCGGGTGCGACAGAGCCTTCCACTTTCCCTTAAATCCATTTCCCAGCTTGCAGCCACCACTTGGAAATGCCCAATTATAAATTTGTGAGTCTTTTCATTGCTTGTTTCCAGGTTATTTTTCTTTCTTTCCTTTTCTTTCCCCCCTTTCTTTTCCCTTTGCCTATTTTAAGCCTTGGCTCCAGAATGAACGCTCCGCTTCCCACAGTCCTTCATCACGCAATGTTTTCAGCAGACACTCAAGAATTAAACATGTACAATTTCCATAATACTGATTATCCCTGTTTAAGTGCTATTTTAGAGGGTATTAATTTCTGTTGCAGTAGCAGCCGCAGCACTTAGCGCCACCAGCCCAGTTTTCCCTCTGTGCCTTAGGCTCGAGTTTGGCGTGAGCTGGGATTTGGCTGGAATTGCTCCCCACTGCTTTTAGCCCCTGTTCCAGTGAGAGGGGAGGGAGGCAGAGCCACCCTGGCAAGGAGCTGGTGCTGGACTGGAGGAAGGCTGCCTCTGTCACTTCTGATATTTTCTGATTTTTGTATGCAGAAACACAAAGCACAATTAGAATAACAGTTATATATCCTCATTGTTATTAAAGCTTGGATTAACATGACATAAAGTTTTGTCTGGGGAGCCTTTTGCTATGGCTCAGGGAGCATTTTTGTGTGACAGTAATAGGCTACAGTTAATATACTTGAATGATACCAGAATCTGTGTAATAAGACAGAACAAAGGGGGTTTATTTGAAGCTGAATTACAAAGGTGGAATTATCATTGTGAACAATCCACCAAGATCGCAGCTTAATTATTGTATCTGGCGTTATTTCTGTGAAATAATGTGGAGTCAGGGAAGCAGGGTTAAAAAATATCCCTCGATCTTGGAAGGACATCTTGTCAGTCAGGAGGGATTGATGTGTGGACCTGTCACCTCATTCTTAACACCCAAATCCTCTCTTTGCCCGTTTTTGCCGTTTGTTTGATTTACCGAGCCTGTTTGCCGTGATTCAAGAGGCTCTTGTCACGTTTCTAGGAGAGATTCATCACTGGGACATAATCCATTCAAATAGCTTTTGGGCAAGAAATAAAAAGTGTTTGAAGCCAAGAGGTTTCAAACAAACCCTTCAAAGGCAGCTGTTGGGCCCTGCAGAGAGGGAGGAGGGAGGGCAGGGTTGTTCTCCAGGGCCTGGGGAGAACAAGGAGTGGAAAGGTGGGAGCAGTTTGGGGGAGGCAGAAGCTGGCACTGGGGAGTCTGCAGTAGACAGGAGACTCCAGACACATGTCCCCTGCATGTGGCCACCAGAGGTTCAGCACACATGGAATGGCACCTTTGGAAAACTCTGGGCCATTTTCACGTGTGAAATGTTATTCAACTATCTTGTGTTTGTGTGGACAGTCCTCCCTCTCTGCCTGTGCCATGAGTCCCCGTTACACAGATAATAAGAGTGGGGGAGGAGGATTCTTTTTTAAATTTTCATTTATAAACTAAAGAAAATTGCTTCTTTCTCACAGAAAGCGCTTTGGTGATGTCAGGAGCGGGAGGTTGAATTGACTTCAACAACAAAAAAACCTCTCAGAACAGCCGTCCTTGTTTTTCCTTCAGCAGGCTTTAAAAGAGGAGTGCTGTGGTTCCAGGATCCCGGCTCTGGTGATTACCCTGTAATCCCCATGCCGTCCAGGGGTAATTAAACATTGCAGCTGAACCTTGGTTTCAGATGCCTGGGTGAGGCTCTGTCAGGCTGATGAGATTTGGCGTTGTTGACACGTGTAAAAACTCAATTTAGCCAGCGGTAGCCGTGGTTCCTGGGCACTCAGCCCCTCTCCAAACAGGCTGACCCGGGCAGGGCAGATGCACACACCTCCGAGGGCAGGGGGACAGGAGCTGTGCCCAGCACAGCAGCACCACTAATTGCTTTCTTTTGAATATTATATTCAGCCTTAATAGCCTGCTCTCCTGGAGGATTGCCTTTCCCAGCATTTGTTGTGGCTCTCTCCGGAGTGGGAAGGGGAGGAGCTGCAGGGAAGGGAATCAAGGTGGTACCTGAAGATCCCATCCCAGCAGCCCAGAGTGGTGTTCCTGTCTGAGTGCCCTGATTGAGCTGGGCTGGAAGGGCCAGGCTGCAGCGAGTGTCCCCAGGTGCTGAGTGGTGGCAGTGGCATTTCATGTCCTGTAAGCCGGGGCTGCGGCGGCGATTGCAGCCACACGGTGATGATTTAACATAATGATGATTTCTGCCCTGAACAGGCTTAAGAGAATCATTCCCTCAAGTGCTTTGGGCCCCTGCCCTCTCATCAAGACTAACTGGGGTACTTTAAGAGGTAAAGAAGAGTCCAAAGCCCTGAGCAGCAGAAATCAGAGCAAGTGCTTCGTGTTGGTTATTTCTCCTCTCCAACTTGTGGCGTGGGTGGTGCAGGGATGTGCTGGGGCTCTGAGCTCAGGAAAATCCGCATCCCAAGCTCTGGGTGTTGCATAGCTCTGGTCTGTCCAAGCAGGTTCTGAAAGCAAAGCCAGGGACTTGTCTTCTCCTGTTCTTATCATTAATTTGCGGCAGTGGAGAATCACTTGTGCTTCCTGTGCGTGGGCGCTGCGAGCTGCCGGAGCGAGCAGCCTGTCTGTGTGGGGGCACTGCTCCTACAGCCTCAGAGTCATTTCTAAAAAGTGGTGTGTGTCATCAGGGTAATGAGTTTGGTCAGAGTACAGTTCTCTGACCACTCACCCTGTCAGCAGCTGCACAGGGGAGAGGATTTGGAGTGCTCTGCACAGGCAGAGCTGCTGCAGCCACCACCCTCCACCTGCTTCAAAGCCAGACTTGGAGGGTGGGCTTGGGCCCCCTGGCCAAAAAATGGCACCTTCTTGGCTGCAGCATCATCAGCAGTGTCACAGCAAGGGTCTGGTTTGCAAACTGTTTTTCCATAAATTAAAACATCCCTAAATGTAGAGAGATAAGCTGTGTTTGATTTGGGGTGCAAAAACAAGGGAGGACAGTTCTGTTTAGAGCAAACAGCCCTGGAAAAATATTCCTTAATATGCAAGTCAGTATATGAAAAGAACAATAAAAGGGAAAAGGAGCCAGCAGGAAATAAAATGAAACTTTTTTTCATTACAGTCAAAGAGAACTTAGATGAGTTTTCCTTTGCTAATAAACTGAAGTTTGATTCTGCAGCTGAGCCTTTAGCTGGAGCTGGCTGTGGCAATTGTTCATCCTTTTTTTTTTCAAATCTGGGCAATAAAAAAGCCCTTCATGCATCAGGAAGCCTCGTAATGCAATCCTTGTCTTATCTTCACACTTATTCAGCAGGTATTTACGGAAGGGCAGCAGGAAGCTCTTTAAACCCGATCCTGTTACTTTGCTCAGGATGTCTCTTAATCAGATCTGTGTCCCTGAGTCTGGCCTGCCCTGGGACTGCTGCAAAGGCATCTGTGAAAACACCCCTGGTTTCCTGTGAATAGAGTTTTTCTCGGTGTTCTCAGCAGCAGGGAAGGCTCTGAGCTGGGTTTTGTGTGTGGCTTCAGGGCACTGAGGGAAAGCCCACAGGTTATTCATGGAATGCCAGGATGGTGTGAGTGGGGAGGGACATGAAAGCCCATCCAGTTCCCCCTGCCATGGCAGGGACGCCTCCCACTGTCCCAGGGTGCTGCAAGCCCTGTCCAGCCTGGCCTGGGGCACTGCCAGGGATGGGGCACCACAGCTGCTCTGGGCACCCTGTGCCTCACCACCCTCAGGGAGGTGTTTCTGCCTGATGTCCCTTCCAAACCTACTCTGGTCATCTTGATGGCGTCCTCTGGGCTTGAGTGCTGTGGCTGCCGCACACCCAGGACAGAGGCTGGTGCTGAGCTGGTGCTGTGGTGAATGAAATGGCAATGTCCCTGTTGCTGCAGCCAGGAGGGAGGGCCCGTGTTTAAATCTGGCTTTGCAGGCAGTGGTGATGGCAAAGCCCATCAGGAGAGGCGGCTGCCCCTCCTCTGGCGCTTCCAGAACCAGCTCCAACCGGGCCTGGTGGGCAGCACCTCCAAGTAGTGTTTGGAAAAGCAAACAGATTGCAACTTTGCAGCGCTAATATGCAAAGGAGCCCTGTGAAGGGAGGAAGAATTATTTCTGCTGACGGTGCCTAATGTTCCGTGAAAGTAAAATCACCAACGCCTCGCACCTGGCTGGCTGGAATGCTGAGGGAGCAATGTTCCAGCATGGCATTGCTGGGCTGCCAGCCCAGAGGGGAGGAGAGGGTCCTGCCCTGCCCCACAGCACCCCTGGCACTTACCTGGATGTGCCCACCTGGCCTGAGGGCACCTGAGGGAGTAAAGGAGCTCCTTGGATCTTTGCTGCTGGTGGCTCTTGTGATGTTCGATCTGTTTAAGCTTCAGCTGAGGGATGGGTTTGCACGGAGCTCTCAGCCTTCGCTTTCCAAAGAGCAGAAGTCCTCCAGCCTTTCAGCATCAGAAGCTTAAACCTGGAAACCTAACAGCTCCAGTGTAAGCCCCAATAGAATGGTTAAAATTATTGTGTGTGCATATAAAAAGTACCCCTTGGGTGGGTTTGCCTCAGGTCTTTATTTGGTGACGGCTCCCTCAGGCAGGTGGGGAGGGCACATGGAGCAGGATGATGGAGCTTGCGTTCTTCATTCAGTTCTGAATCCCACAGAAAACGCTTGCCAGAAGTTGTTCTGTTGTTGGGGAAGTTTGCAGGAAATAATGCAGAGTCTGTGCACGTGTGCAGGGAGATGGGGGCCTGTAAAGGGCTGGAGAAGGATGAGTGTGGGAGGGGATCCCCAATGCCAGCAGGGAGCTAAGGCAGAGCTCCAGGATGGTGCTTGGCCCTGGGGCCACGTGCAGGTCACTAAAACGTCTGTAACTCAATTTCCCTTCTAGTCCCACCCTCTTCCTTGTCTGTTCGATGGGTGAAACACAAGGATGTTTTGAGGCAGGGTGAATTAAGTGTTTGTAAGGGAGGCTGGATCCTCTCCAGCAGATGTTTGGAACAGGATTCTGTTCCTGCCTCTCTGGGGAAGGGCGGTAGCAGCAGCTCCATGATTTAACCCCAGTTTCAGATGGAATGACTGGGTTTGGCTGCTGTGGCCCCTGTCTGTGGCCAGCTCAGTGTGTGTGTGTGTGTATTACACTGACGGGTACAAAATGTGTCATTGCAGGAGCCCTCGATTTGCTTGTGTGACATGTGCCATCTGTGTCACCATCCAGAGCTATTCCAAGCCCTGGCTGGTGGCACCCTGGGACCTGCTGCTGTCCCTGGGGACTCTGTGAGCCTTTGGGCAGTGCCACATCCCTGCCCGTTCTCAGCTGGACACTGCAGTCCTGCAGTGCAGTCTGAGCTATGTGGGGCAGTTCTCCATGGGTGAAGGGCTCCACCAGCACCTGCAGGTTGTCACCCTGTCCTTGGGGTTTGTGTGTCTGTGGTGACCTCGAGGAGCTGTCTCAGGTCCTTGCTGCAGGGTGTACCCCTGTACCCCATTCCCTGAGGGTCCCAGAGCACTGGGCTGCAGCTGAACATTGTTCCCTGTGGCACTGCTGGCCTGGAGAAGGGCAGGGGACAGGGATGTCCCTCTGGCTCCTGCCTCTCTTAATCTGTGTCAGAAATGCAGCACTGGAGCCTGTTTCCCTGTCAAGCCAAGGGGATCAGGGGAGAGCAGCCTGCGCTGCAGGCAGGGATGTTTCTGGACAATTAGACCTGGCTGCAGGACTTGATTGCAGAGTCACCCCTGCCCAGGCCTGCAAACCCCTGCCCACAGCTGGGAGAGGGGAGCTCTGCTCTCTGTATTGCCTGCAGCTGGATTTCCTGGTGCAGCACATTCTGGAGTGCCTGGTGCTGTGCCCGGGAGGTGAGGGACCCTCCTTGGCAGAACTGTGTGCTCTGTGTCCTATTCCCATGCAGGGACCCCTGGCTGGGTGGGTGTATCCTCCCCTTTGGAGAAATGTCCCTGGAGTTTATCCATCCCAGCCATTCTGCTGCTGGGGAGGTTATTGCCTTATGCACTGCCTTCTTGTCTTCTTTCCCTTGCTCTTGTCACCACCTTCCTTCTCTGCAGCAGCCCAGAGGCTGAGGACAGAGCTGTTTCATGTTTCTGAGTTGTGCATTGGTTTGGTGGGGTTTTCTGCCAGAGCCTGTGTTCCCTGTTGGTGTTGTTGGCTAACAGGTGCTGGAAGTCTGGGGGCACAAGGGATGCTCTCAGTCAAGACAGCAGGTAAAGGAACACTCCAAGAGTCCTCAATAGTTTATAACTTGATGGGAGCTTTGCTTTCATCAATACTCCCGGTTATTAATGCCAGAGAAGGAATTAATGAGAAATGGTCCATGAAGTCATGTTTAATTTGTCCTGCTGTGGAAGGCTGTTTTTTCTGGAGAGCATTAGTCATTCTTACATCCCCCTTGGTAGAGTAAGCGTTGAGTAACACGCTCATGTTTTGCAGGAGCATTTTGAAGCCCAACAGTAGCCCCAGTGCATTTTGGCAAGCACTGGGGATGCTCTTTGCCATGGCACGGCTGGTGAGCAAGCCCTGAGATTAACGTGATTGAATGACTGTTTTAATTTCAGCCCTGATGGAGCAAAATTAGTTACAATGATATGTGTGTGTTGAATAAAATTGTAGTTTTATTAGCTATAATTGCTGAAGAAGACTTTTTAAAGCCTTGACTGCTGGGGGGAAAAATTGCCAGCCCTGGAGTTTGTGCTTGCACAGTATGGCATTGATTGTTAGCGTGGTGCACAATCCATCACCAGGGCACATGGGGAGCTCACCCTGTGCCCCCAGGGAGCACAGAGCAGGTGAATCCCTCCACAGGGAGCTGGGAGCCGGGGTTACCTGGGGAAGCTGGAGCAGAACTCCCAGCCTGGAGGTCCCTGGAGCCCTGGCCAGGATGGGGTCAGGCTGGTGGGGTGGTGGCAGAGGGACCAGCCACGCTCAGGGTTGGCTCTGGTGGGGTCATCCATGCTGGGACAGTGCTAAAGGAACCTGGGTGTGATGGTCAGGGGGGCTTGGGGAGCCCTTGGGCAGGAGACAGAGCTGTGCTGGGAGGAGAGGAGTGTGTGTGACAGAAGGAGGGGGGATAATTTGTTTCTTTGTTTAATTCTGTTGTAATCAGGCCCAGAGGCCTGGTGTGGGGGAGCCGTTTCAAATCGTCTGCCATGCAGTAGGCATTTGTCTTAATTTATGTGGGGGGAGGTTGTAAATCTGTAGGAGCTTGGATTTCACATGCGCATTTCAAATAACAGCACCTGACAGTTCACTGGCAGCTCAGAGGATTTTCTGCTTCAGAAAACAAAATATTGGAGGAGTTGTGCGGTGTGGATAAATAATTTGAGGAATTAGACCAGAATGTCCAGCACATTTTTCTTGGAAGAGCAGAAGAGGTGATAGACCTGTAAAGTTCAGGAGTCAGGGATGGAGGGAGGAGAGGCACAACTGAATTGTTGGGGCTGAAAGTTGTTGTTCAGTGATTCCTTCCCTCCCCAGCCCCAGCTGGAATTGCCATCCTGATCCACTCCAGGTGTCAATCCCTTTGCCTGCCCTAATTCTTCTTTACCTTGAAGGGATGGAGAACAGAGTGCCAGATCTGCTGGGGAGTGGGGAAAACACCCCCTCCACCCCAGGGAGGCACTTTGGGGAGCACAGGAACACCTCAGCCTGCTCTGGATGTGCTGGAAACTCAGGGTTTGGATCAGGAAAAGCCTTCCTGGGCTGGGTGGGGAGGCACAGAGGCTGCTGTGTGTCCCTCCAGTGTAGTTGTGGTGGTTTCAGTGTGGAAGCTTTACTCAGTGAGTAAACTGGACCCAAATGGAAGGAGCAGAACGTGGAGGTGTGGAGTGGTGGTGGGAGTTGCTCCTGTGCACACAGGCACACCCTGTAAGGAAGGTTGGCTTCACAAGGGGGGCCCATGGCGCCTCTTGGGTCTGTGTCCTGCTGGCATCGTGCAGTTGGAGAGATACAGGATGAGGCTTAAAGTTTTCCAGAAAAAAAATTGGTTTGGTCCTTCTGCTTTCAGTGGCAGCACAGTGCTCCAGTTTCTGCAGCAGCACCCTGGAGATTCCTCTGGAGCCAGTGCTGGCTTTTGGAGGGCACTCAGCCTGTGGGTGACAGCGTGAGTGAGTGACCAGGGGCTGCGCTGGGTCTGAGCAGCTCCTCGTGCAAAAGAGGAGTTGAGAATCCCAAAGAGGAAAGTAGGAGGAATGACTGGAGAATACTGTGTGTTCTTGTGCTGGGCTAGATCACTTGCATTAAATTCAGAGACTTTCTGAGTACAATTAATAGTCATTTTATTTAGGTCACCCTGGTTTTGTTGCTTTAAATGTATGCCTCCATTAAAATGGAAGAAAATCAAATACATTTATCTCCGTGGAGCCTTTTGTGAACTGGTTGGGCATATTTTAAATAACCCTGGGAACTGTTAGGATTATTAAAGCCTTTGGCTCCTCCAGGTTTTTTTTTTTTCTTTCCTCCTATTCTCCCCTATTCCTCCTTCCAGGCAGTGAGTAATGAAGTGGTAGAGCCCTTCCTTTTCTCAGAGCCCCAAGTGGATTGGAAAAAAAAAGAAGTTAAATAAACTGAAGCCCATTAGTTAGGCTTTATGTAAGAAACTGGGTCTGCATTGGCTGTATGGATGGGCTGTGCTGGGACAGAGAAGTCTGGGGGCCTGAAGTGTCCATTTTTAACCAGTGTTCACGGGCAAGTCTGTTTTCTTCTTTTTTTTAGTTACCTCAAGTCCTGAGACTGTTCATTTTGTAGCTCTCACTTGATGCTCAGAATGAGTCTGCATTAATCAGCTCCTTTAAGGCTCCATCTGGAGCCATGCTCCATGTGAGGAGGCTGCCTTGGGTTCCCTGCTGGTGTCTGAGTGCCCTGGGAGGGGGTGGCTCAGCCTCCCCTCCTGTGCTGGGGCATCCAGGGCTTCCCTGGGGCTGGGGTCCGGCCAGCAGCACATGGTGGGTGATGGCCAAGCCTTGAGGGTGGCAATTCCATCTTCCAGTCCCGCTTCTAGCCCAGGAAAAGCCTTCCTTGCCTGTTGTGTGCAGAGTGAGGGCTGCATGTTTTGAGCTGAGACCTGGGGCAGTTGCAGTTGAGCATCTCCGAATCTCGGGCGAGGCAGGGGCTGGAGGAGGGGTTAACTTGGGCACTCACAGCCCTGAATGTGCTCGAGTTTCTGCTGTGGGCTGGTTTTTTTCTTCCCTTCCCCTGAAACAGGGATCAATTTGCTTAGTGCAGGGTTTACTGGCGGTTACCTTGACTGTGTCCCTTATTTCTCCTTGATGAGAACTTGAACAAGCCGCTTGTGTTTGCCTCCCAGAGAACCGTGAGAAACGGGCTGTGTGTGTGAGGCACTGTGGTTTGCTCATTCTATTCAGCCCTTTGTATATTCAAATTCTTCTAGTTTGAGTTCTTGCTGTTCTGCCAGATTTCCATACCATTGATGGGTTTTCTGCATTAATAAGTTTCTCTCCCCCCTCCCTCCCATACCCTCGCCACCTTTTTGCAACTGGTGAAAAGTTTTTCTGAGCCCTCTCCACATTGATTTTCTTCTCCTGCTTGTCTCACCAGCTCTCAGATGTTTTATTTTGCAAAGCGTTAATAGAATTTTCCTTTTGCCACTGCACTTTATCTATTCAGGGGGTTTCAAGAAGTCTCATTGTGTCACTGGACTATGGAGGAAAGAGGCTATTCTTCTGCTACAATGGCTGCCCTAAAAAATAACGCAGGGTGGGGTAAGCACAGAAAGGGCAGAGACGGAGATAAAATGTTCTGACCTTAGGAAAGAGAAAAGATAACCAATTAGACATTGTTGAAAGGGCACCAGCTGGCTCAAAGAGCACCCCACTGATCATTTTTTCTTCAAGGCATACTTGGGCCGCGACTGAACTCAGCTGCAGAGACGCTCCCCCCGTGCAGGTTTCATGTGTGCAGTGTCAGGGCTGACCCTTTTCCAGGAGCTGCTGCCCAGCCCTGATGCCAGCAGTTGGTGCTGCTGGAGGGGGCAGTGCCCACTGCAGGGTGCCTGTGCTCCTCGGGGCCCCGGGAGCCTCCCTCCTGGATTAGCCCTGCAGCCCCTGCTTGTTACTGCTAATAGGGATTTATTTGCATGAAAAAGATGCCTGCCAAGATCATCATTCCAGCTTGGTACACATGGCACAGAGCCCTGTTTGCCCAGAGGATGGTGTTGTGTTGGACAGGTGGGAGAAGGGAAGGGAACTGCAGAGCCCAGTGTGGCTGGGGGCTGCAGCCAGAGCCCCTCAGCCCTGCAGGGCTGGGTCTGGTGCCATTATCAGCCCCTCCTCTGCCCCTCAGCCCTGCAGGGCTGGGTCTGGTGCCATTATCAGCCCCTCCTGTGCCCCTCAGCCCTGCAGGGCTGGGTCTGGTGCCATTATCAGCCCCTCCTCTGCCCCTCAGCCCCTGGAGGAGCTCTTGAGGCTGCACAGGAGCTCTGGGGTGCTGCTGCTTCCTGCAGTGACTGAGGCATGGCCATGCTGGAGCATCTCTTCTCTCCCTAACCAAGCCAGCAGCCGTTTTTGCAGTCCCCAGCAATGTCCTTGCAGGAGGAGGTGTCATTTTGGCAGGACAGTAGAGCCTGCACTCAGGCTGGGGGGACAGGAGACGTCCCTGTGCTCCTGCACATCCAAGAGCTCCAGGGGTTCTGGGATGGGGTTGGAGAGAGAAAATTCCAGATTGAACCTTTTGCAGCAGGGGTTGGGTGGGGACAGAGGGTGGCACTGGGAGCTGTGATGCCCCAGGAAACAGCAGCAGGTGCAGTGTGTAATTTTTGGTTCCAGTGAGGCCAAGACCTGCGAGAATGAAAAATAAAGATTGCTGAGCAAACATAACCCTGGAGCAGAGATAAGCAGGGTGAAGGGCAGCCTGGTCCTTATCTGCCTCCTGGTATTGCTCATCCTGGGGAGTTTTCCCCCCTGGAGGGCAGACAGACAGCAGGACACAGAGGGCTCTGTGCCTAATGCAGTTTGGGTTTTTCAGTGCATCAGCATCTTTAGGTCTCAGACAAGATGGGTATCAGGAGACCTGCATTTCTGCACCCTCTCAGGCCACTGCTGGCACTTTCTACAAAACATTTTGACTGAAAAAGTTAAGAACAACTTAAGCAGAGACGAGTTTTCAGATGAATTTCAGGCATCATGTAAGGTTTTGCTGCACTGTATTTTTTTACAATCTCCTGGAACATATTATTAGTCCTTCAGAACCTCAGGGAGGTTCAACTTGTGTTTTCACCACCTTCCCAAACTCTTCCTCCCCAGCCAAAGCTGAAATTTTTCACAGACATAGGCTGGATGTCTGTCTGTCGCCTAAGAGGACACTTGGGGGGACAGGTGGACCCTTCAGTGGCACTGGGTGAGATGAGGAGAGCATGTAACTGCATTGTAGATCACTTAGCTGAAATAAATGATTTATGGAAAGCCAGAGTACAAGCTCAAGGAAGTACAGAAAAATTATTGGTGGGAAAAAACCCCAAAAACCTCAAACAAACAAACAAAAAAATCCCAAAGCCACACCCCAGACAAGCAGTGGAGTCCTTTAGAGGATGAAACCTTTTCTTTAAAGTTCTTCTCCCTTCCTGCAACACCTTCTGTAATTCAGTGTTAGAGGTTTTCATCATCCCTGAGTTTACAGCAGGGGATTGCAAGTTTAATTTCATCTCAGAGCTTGTCCAGGCCATGTCCAGTGCACATGGACCCACCTGCCCCAGTCCCGCAGCCTCAGAACAGCAGCTCGAGGTGTGATAATGCTGGGGAATCAACCCCAGCACCACATCCTTGTGCAATAAGTGCAAAATTTTAGGTGTGGCTGCACAGATTAAATGGAGGTGGAATAAATCATGCAAATCCTAATGAAAGTTGAAAGCAATTTGGTTGCACTTCAATACGTTTCATCAGTCATCTCTCTTCTGAAGTGGAAATGCCGAGCCTGATGCGAATTAAAGTTCTCCCTCCTCCCTCTCCCCTCTCTCCAGCAGCTTTTCAAAAGCCCTTTTGAAAACCTCTGAATACCTTTCTTGGCTGACCAGATTTTACCCTGCTCGTACCTCTTTTAACCTAATTCTCAAGCAAGACAGTGACTCTAAATTTGGAGGAGTCATGGGCTTGATTTGCATCCACACTTCCTCCCTTGGCCCTTCCCGGTCTCCCTGCGAAAGGGAGATGAGGCACGGCCAGGGACTGATGTGAAGTGGAAGAGCTGCTGAGATATTTGGCTGCTTCAGGATCAGCTGTCAGCCAGGGCAGGGAGGGGGACAGCAACAGGATCCCAGGAGGAGGAGCTGCCCCTGGCCAGAACCAAGGGGTTCTGCTCTGCCTGTCCCCCTCCCTGGTGCGCGTGGTGTGTCTGAGCTGCCAGCTGTGTTAAAGCACAACTCTCCCCTCTTTGTCTTGCAGGTAGAGGATGCCATGCTAATGTTTGACAAGACGACCAACAGGCATAGAGGTAAGAGGGACTGGGGGCTCTCACCTCACTGTGTGTGGCAGCTTCTGCATGGGGGACCAAAAACCAGATTCAGTGAGATGAGCCAGTGGCTAAATCATGACACTAAATCCTCTGTCCTGCAGGTAGCAGAGGAGGGGTGGTTGGCATGGAATGCCCCATGCACGTGGATTTTCTTGTTAGGAGTGTCTTTCCTGGTCAGTCTAATGGCCAAAGTCAGGGATTGTAGTACCCTGGAAAGTTCAGCAGCAGTGAGCAAAAGCCTTGCTCAGGAAGATGAGCTCTTCCAGCCAGGGAGAGTGTGTGAGCAGGCAGTGCCCTTCCATTTGTAACAGGGACCTCTTCAAAGCTCTTGCTTAGGTTGAAAAGTTCAACCCGTGACAACTTCCTTTTATATCCAGGGAATTTTCCACCCTTCCCCATGAAATCCCCCTTAAATGGGCCATAAATACTCCTCTCCATTCAGGATCTCAGCACGGTGTTTGTTGCATTTAAAAGCTGCCTGGTGAGGAGCTTTGGTGCTGGGCACAAGGGCCCCCATGGCCCTGTGGCCTGGGGGCAGCTGGGGGGCTCAGCTCCCAGCTAGGGGGGCACTCAGCAGCTTTGGCCTCTGGCACAGGTGCAGGTGTCTCCATTTGCTGAAATGTCCCAGATCCCAGGCTGGGTTCTCTCCTGGCTCTGAGCTCTGATCAGATCCCAGGCTGGGTTCCCCCCAGGCTCTGAGCTCTGATCAGATCCCAGGCTGGGTTCCCCCTGGCTCTGAGCTCCAGATCCCAGGGTGGGTTCCCCCCTGGCTGTGAGCTCCAGATCCCAGGCTGGGTTCCCCCCTGGCTGTGAGCTCTGATCAGATCCCAGGCTGGGTTCTCTCCTGGCTTTGAGCTCTGATCAGATCCCAGGCTGGGTTCCCCCTGGCTGTGAGCTCCAGATCCCAGGCTGGGTTCTCTCCTGGCTGTGAGCTCTGATCAGATCCCAGGCTGGGTTCCCCCTGGCTGTGAGCTCCAGATCCCAGGCTGGGTTCTCTCCTGGCTTTGAGCTCTGATCAGATCCCAGGCTGGGTTCCCCCTGGCTGTGAGCTCCAGATCCCAGGCTGGGTTCTCTCCTGGCTTTGAGCTCTGATCAGATCCCAGGCTGGGTTCCCCCTGGCTGTGAGCTCCAGATCCCAGGCTGGGTTCCCCCTGGCTCTGAGCTCTGATCAGATCCCAGGCTGGGTTCTCTCCTGGCTCTGAGCTCTGATCAGATCCCAGGCTGGGTTCCCCCAGGCTCTGAGCTCTGATCAGATCCCAGGCTGGGTTCCCCCTGGCTCTGAGCTCCAGATCCCAGGCTGGGTTCCCCCTGGCTGTGAGCTCCAGATCCCAGGCTGGGTTCCCCCCAGGCTCTGAGCTCTGATCAGATCCCAGGCTGGGTTCCCCCAGGCTCTGAGCTCTCTGTGCTCTCAGCTCGCTGTGCCTGCCCTGCCCAGGCTGTGCTGCCAGCGTGTACAGGAGGCTGTGCAGGGACAGGAGAGCAGAGCAGGGCTGTGTGAGCCCTTCCTGTGCAGGATCCTGTCTGGTGTTGCCAAGGTGACCCTGCTCTGTCCCTGGCTCTGTGCTGCTGTAAGCACTTCCAGGCAGGAGGGCACAGCAAGTGTTGGTGTCTGTGCTCTGGGAGTGCTGAGCTCTGCTCTAGCAGCCCTGCCTCAGCCCTGCTTCAGCATTTCTGGGCTCTTTGGGGAGCCTGCAGGCCTGAGCCTGGGTAATGAGCCCCGCAGGATGCGTTCCTTGTCCAAAACCATCTTTCCACTGCCTTACCAGGAGCAGAGTCTGCTGAAGATGAGCGCTGCAGGTCTGGGGGGCACCTTAGCTCCTGTGAAACCTTTTGGGTTTTCCACAAAGGGCTTTTTTCCCACTATGTGTGTTGAAGATGAGAGGCAACAGGTCATCCTTTCTTTTACCCCCTGGGAATTCTGTGAATTTATTGGCTAATTTTTTTAATAGCTTGTTTTTCCTGCATGTAAGCCATGACATTTTGCTCCGCATTAGCATCCCTGTGTGAGCTCCTGGATGAGATCTAAGTGGGGAGGAACTAAAAGCCCCTAAGGACCAAAAGCAGGCTCCAAATGCCTCTGGATGGAGGTGATGTTACCCCACAACCTCCCCTGAGCCCCACAGTCAGACTGTGCACCCAGGTCTGTCCCTCTGGGGCCAGGTTGGGCTGGAGTCCCTCTCCTCGTGAAGAAGGGAGATCTCTGGCACCCAGGAGACTCAGCTCTGTTTGGGAGGCTGTATCCAAGGGAACAGGCTTACCCACTGCTGGGAGAAGGGCAGTGCTGCCTGTTTGCTGGGATTAGCCAGAGTTCTGTGAGCAGGGAAGAGGGGCTGCACAGCTCCAAAGGACAGAGGGGGCTGAGCTCTGGGCCCTTCCCTGCCAAGCACAGGTGGGAGGAAAAATCAAGTACAAAAGGCAGAGTAAGTCATCTTCATCTTCACCCTTGAATTTATCCAGCCTTTTGTGGCATTTCTTCCTGCTCTGCACAGGTAGCTAGTGCTAATCAGCCTAATGAACTGGCTCAGGGCTGTGGTGATGAAGTGAGTTCTGCCGCCTCCACCGCCGATAAAATCACCCCACATTTTACAAATTGTGGCGCTCTGATTGTGGTGGAAGCGTGTTAAAAATGCACTAGTGTGCAGCAACAGTGTTAATGGCAATTCTTAATACCACTTGTGGGCTGCAATCTGTATCTTCAAATTAGCCAGGGGAAGGAGGAATGGCAGATAAAACATCCGCTGTGGTTTGCTGCCGCTGGTCTCTGCCTGCAATAATCACCCTGGGCACGGGGAGGGAGAAGGATTAAAATTCACTCCCACTGCTAGAAGGTGAGATAAATTTCCTTGCAAGAAAATGGAGAGGGTTTGTTGACATAATTCTGGCACGTGTGTGTTGCTCCTGTGTGTGCATTTGGGGAGTGTGGAACTCACCTGCCCCAGCACTGCTTGGAGGAAATGCAGGCATTGAACCAGGCAGAGGAAAAGGGGTTTTCAAAAACTGCTCACCCTGCCTGGAAAACCCCACCCAAAATAAAACTTCATGCCTGGCATGGAGCACTTTGTGTCTGTGGTGGACTTGATCTGGGAGATCTTTTCCAGCCTTAATGATTCTATGATTCTATAACCTTAGAAATGCCATCAGGCCAGTCATGCTGGTCTCTGCCAGGGGTATTTTAATGTCCAGCTATTCCTGGATGTTCTCTAAGGAAAATAAGACTCAGCTCTTGCATTTCATGCTGATCTGTTTAGCCATATTAAAGGCAGGCTGCAAAATCTGTGTTTAATTGGAGTGATTATGTTTTTGTGTATTGTAGGCAAGACAATCCCTAGAATCACTGGGATGTCTCCTTCCAGGGGTTCTTCTGGCTGTGGGCACACAAAGAACCAGCACCTGATAAACAAATACCCCTGGGGCAGCTTGTTCAGGTGCCTTTTTTTTTGGAAAGAAAGTGTTGGTGATCCTCTATTTCTGTACTACTGTATTCCTGCAGTCTTCTAAAAACCACACACAAAACTTCTCCCAACATTCTGGCAGATCACTTCTGTCACTTTTCTTCACTGCTTAAAATTTCATAGAGCTGAAAATTACTGGGTCAATCTTGAAAGGATTCAGTAATTGGAAAGAAAGGGGAAAAAAAGAGGGTGGTGTTATTTTGTTACCCTTGCAAAGTGCAGATAAAATCTGGAGTTCAGCATTAGTTATTGATCTTTGGGGGTGGAGGGAGCCTGGCAGGATGATGATGTCCTTCTAACTTCATTATGGAGAGGAGCTCCAGGAAGCATTTCAATGTGCTGGGCTGGGGCAGTGCCCTTGGGCTGTGCACAGGGTTTGTCAGTTCCAGCAAAGCTGAGCAGAAGCCCCAGACCCAGCAGAGGCTGCACGAGGAGGAACAGAGAGGGAGGCACAGTTACATCAGTCCAGGGCTGCCAGCGTGGCCTGTCCTGAGCTGATCCCAGCAAGAGGTGAGGTGAGCCAGGAGAAGGGCTGCAGTGGTTCCTCACCTCAGTGGGATGCCCTTGGTCCCAGCCCGGCTGATCCCTGCCCAGCCTGTGCCCATTCCCTGGGTCCCTGCAGCCTTCAGCCACTCCAGGAGCTGTCCAGGGCCCTCAGCACAGCAGCCCCCTGTCTTGGATTCACAAAAAGCCCAAGATTTTGAGTGAGTGACCCCCCCAAGCTGTAATTGCAGGACTGAGTGTAATACTATATGTTTTTCAAAGCCGTCCAGCCCCCAGAGTTATTTTCACATCAATTAACCCTCTTGCACAGTTAAGGGTGGCAGTGGAGAGAGGAGGGAAGTGACAACGTGTGATTTGGACTCCTTTAATCTTAAAACTGAACAAGATTAATGCTAGGCAGGCTGTCTGCAGGGTACAGACAGCATCCTGGCTGTTGGGGGTTCAGATATGCCCAGGGACGGGCGCTGGCTGTGCAGAGCTCTGTGGTCACTCTGGGGCTGCTGCAGCCTCTGCAGGGCTCTCCTGTTCCCTGGGCTTGTGAGGGGCTGCCCAGACAGGGGCTGAGCATCCCCTTGGCTGCCAGGTCCTTGCACAGGGGCACCAGGAGGCACTGCTGGTGCCCTCGTGTGGCATCGTGCCGTGCCCAAGGGTGGAGGTTTATCTGAACACACAGAGCTCAGAAAGGCTGGTGCTCCCCATCCCACCAAAACCACACCCCACAGCACAGGGGGGCTCTCCCAGCCTTGCCAGGGGCTCTGCTCTCAGGGAAGAAGGGGAGGGTTGAGCTCCATGGCTGTGCTGTGTCCGTCCAGCAGATTTCAGGGCGTGGGTGTAATTGCCCAGGTGGAAGCAGTTGGCGCAATGGTTGTGTTTCTTGGGAGAGTCAGGAGTGATGCTGTTAGGGAGATATTGGCTGTGCCTTGGCAAAGGAGGAGGCTTTTCTGAGGAGAAAAACAGCCTTTTGTGTTCTGTCCAGCTGCCAAAACCTCGGTTCTGGAGCTGATCTCTGAAGTTATAATTGACATTTTTATAGATGAGATATAAATATAATTAAGTCACTGCAATTATTTGTTTATCGCCATCTCCCTCAAGTCAAGCAAGGTCATGTGCATTTAAGAACTCGTCCCCAGGCAGTTTTGAGAAAAGAGTAGTTAAAATATATAGAAATAATTGCCTAATTTGGTCATTTTGAGTGTAGCTTTTCTTGGCAGCAGCTGGCTATAGCACCGAGCATCCTTAGAAGTGCTTGGAGGGAGCCTTCCCTCAGCTCCCAGGTTGTGCTTTTTGGGAGGACAGGGCTGAGGCAGAGCTGCTCCAGCAGGTTTGACCCACAGGTTTGGGGAGAGCATCCACAGGCACGGCAGTGATGCTTTTATAAAACATAAATGCTTTAAGGGCTTTGGATGAGAAGTGTGCCACAAGCTCTAAATGGAGGCAGCGTTATTGTTATTGCTTCCCGGGGTGAGCTGGGCTGTTATTCCCCTGTCAGCTGGATCACTTCTCAAATGGGGCTCCAGAGAGTGCCAGGGCTGTGCTGGGCTCCCTCCCCTGAAACCCATCCCAGGCACTGGGGCTGGAGCAGAGTTTAACCCTTGGTGACACAGCTGAGCAGTGTTTATCTCCTCCAGGGGATCAGGGGAGCAGCAGCTGCCCACAGGGTGTTTGGAGAGATTTTTAAGCAAATATTTGCTTCTAAACTTCACGTGAGGGCTGCAGAGATCCATTAGTTAATATTATTTACCATTTACACACCTATCAGTGAACACCATCAGTCACACCTGTCTGTTTGGATTGCAGCAGTGACATGTGCCATGTTAATATTTTATATGTGTGTGTTTTTAATATTACATCCAGCTTATAAATATTCATTTCTTAAACACATTAACGGCTGCAGTGCTGCGGAGCAGCGCTGACACCTCTGCTCCGTGTCACCAGTTCTCCTCTAGCTGGGGATCCAAACTGGGAGCTGGGATGGCAGCAGCATGAGGAGGGCTGCTCTGCTTTCAGGGCTGGGGGACACTTCCCAATATTCCCATTTGGCACCAGTTTGCCCCCCTCAGGCTCTCACCAGGTGTGGGGACTGTCAGTGTCCCCCTGGGGCAGTGCCGTGCCCGTGGCTCACCCAGCTCTCTTTTGTGTTAATAAACACAGAACAAAAAGGAAAAGCTGCCAATTCTTGGATCCATCTCCCCTGTCTTTTAATTTCCTGGCCGTGCCTGTGGCTGCTGTGTGGGGACACCTGACATGAAGTGTAAAAATAACCAGAGCCAGGCCAGTGTGAGCCCCCATCCCGGCTCAGAATAGCACATCAGGCTCCTCCAGGACATCATGGAACATCTCGGGTGGCTACAGCCATCCTGCCCCTGGCCTCACGCTGCATAATGCCACCTGAGGCTTGCAGTAATTGCCCACTCTGTGCTGTCTGTCAGACCTTATTGCTTAATTTTGTACCCATAATGAAAATTCCATCCAGAGGAAGAGACGAGCGAGCAGCTGCCCCAAGGAGGAGATGTCTGTGGATGCTTCCTCTGAAGGAGGGGAGAGGCTCCACTTGGGCAGCACTCAGGAAAGTCTGGTCTCTTCAGGAAGTGTAAAGTGAGGGTTGTGCCAGTATTTCTGAAGTTTTCTAGATGAAGATCATGGTTCTGTCACACTTGCAGGGGGTGAGCTTGTGTTAGAGACACCACATCCTGTGCCCAGCTGAGGCTGCCTTGAGGAGTGAGGTCATTTAGTACGAGCTCAGTTTGCCTTCTCACTGTCACTGTCACTGCCAGCTTGAGTGACAGAGAAATTAGCACAAATCCTGGTGATCTCTGAGCAGAAAGAAGCCCTAAAAGCCACGAATAAGTTCTTGCTTGTGAATCTACCCAGCTGATGAAACCCAACCCCTTTTGCTTCCCGAATGCAGGAGCCAAGTGATTAGCAGGGAGCACTCTGAGCCTTGTGGGACTGCTTGGAAATGTTAATTGAGGAAAGGCCAGAAACGGGAGGAGAGCAAAATGCAACATTTCCATAGACAGGCAGTGTGCATACAACAGGCAGAATTAAAATCAGCCTGGTGACCTTGAGGAAAGAGGCAGCTCTCACAGCGTGCCCAAAAATGTGATATGGAAACAGGGAGAGATGCTGCTTCTCTCCCTCCCTGGCGTGCTGGCTCCTTCTCCTGTGGGTCACAGACTGGGCACGTCCTCTCCAACCTGCACAGGGGGAGCTTTTGTTCTTCACACACCTGTGCTTTCTGTTGGTTGGGTTTGGTAATGAATCTTGTGGGGTTTTTGTAGGGAAGGTGAGGAGGATGCTGCAGAAAGGGGCTGGTTTGTCACCCCACAGTGAATGTTCCCTGTCAGCTGTGCCCAGTGCTGCTGAAGCCTTGAATTGTACAAGGTCATTGCCACATGTAAAAGCCTCCTGGTGATCTGTTTAAACAGATAACACATCCCCTATCCCCGAAATCTTGAGATTCAGCAGAAACAGAGGTTACACAGATAATGCCGGTAACGAAGCTTTTGCCCCTGAGCCTCTGTCAGAGCAGGCTCCACCACTTGCTCTCCCCATCCTCACATCCCTGGTGTGGTTTAAGTGTTGGGAATGTGGGGGGATGCTGATCCAAGCTGTAGGTGCACCTGGGCAGCTACCTGAGCTCAGGTGTATGCTGTGGCTGCCAGGGTTGTTTGTGCAAGGCAAAAGCTCCAAGTGACTCTGCTGCCAAAGGAGGACTTGTCAGGGAGGTGGAAAGGGAAGGTTTCTTTAATTAGTTTGATTAAATGTCCTGGCATGGAGTGATTTTTGCTTATCCTGTATGTTTTTTGTATGTATAAGCTGAAGTAAGAACATCTGGCACTTTTTTCACTGGATCCGATAGAATAAGTTGAAAAACTGCTTCTTTCAGAAAACTGCAGGTCGGCACATTTGGGTTGTGGGTTTTATCTTTTTAATTTATTGAGTGTTTTCTGGACCAGAAAACTACCTTCAGCCAGAGTAGTAATTCACAGATTGCTCCCCATTTTCAAGCCCCTTCCCAGTTCTGAGAGCTTGCTGAGTTCTCTGCCGTGGGAGGAATCAGGAGTGAGCAGATCCAGTGCCATTAACCCCCCTCAGCCCTCCTGGGTCACTCCAGACTCCTTTGGGAATGGAGCCCTGAGTAAGCCCAGTGGATCCCAGGTCAGATGTGGCAATGGGAACGCTGGGTGTGGATCCAGGCCGGGTCTGTGGCTCACACTGTGACCACAGAACCATCTCTCCATATTTACTCTCACTGGGACCACTGCCAGCCCCAGAGCCAGTCAGGTGGGGGTTGAGGGGTGACTTCAGTCACAGCAATGCCCTGGTGATGAAATCTCCCTCCCTGCCCCTTGCAGGAGTCACACATGAACACACGTGTGCTCCACACGTGTCCACAGAGCACTGGAAATTAGGGCAGGATCCGTAGGGAGCAGCCTGGCAGGAGAATTCGCTTCCTTGTGGCAACAAATATTCCCCTGTCAGCTCACAGGGAGCTTGGATGAGCTAAAATCACTTTAAATCTTGGTGGGGGCTTGGCTTTTGCCATTTCTGTTCCTGTTCTAGCAGCTCTGTTCCTCCTCACCCTAACCCAAACCGATAAAGAGGTGAAAATATTGGCTTTTGTGCTGCCTGGATGCAACTGCAGGAAAAGAAGAAAGTCAGATTACAGAATTGTGGGGTTTGTTTCCCGTTCCCCCACTCCTGGTGCCATCCCACAGGTTTTCCCCTGGCCCCTTGGCCTCGTTCTGCTCCTTCCCTGGCAGGGCAGGGGCACAGGGGCTGTTCCATAGCTGGCCCTGTGGCTCAGGAGGTTTGGGAGCAGCAGGAGGGTGTGGGAGCTGGAGATGGGCTGCAAACCTGCCCGGGGAAGGAGCAGCTGCAGAGGGAAGATGGGAGCAGCTGTGGGTATGAAATTAGTCATTCTATGAAGAAATGGATTTGATAAATAATAAAACAGTGGTATTAACAACAGATGCTTTCCAGGTCAGATGACTTTGATAAAAGCACCCAACAGCCGTGGGTAATGGTATGAAAAATATGTATCTATATTTATAGATCTATTTATATGAAAAGGCATATAAATAAGTGTGTGTGTATATGCTCTCTGTAAATGTACCTGACATTTTATTTCTGGTTTAAAATGACAGTGGAAGTGTTGCTGCTCCCGTTCTCACAGGCTTTTGAGACTTGTCAAGAAAACCTGAAATTTGATCAATTCCCCAAACCCAGAGCTCCCTCCCCTCCTCTCCACAGCACAGGCTCCATTTGTTTTTATACTCATACCTTTTCATTTTGATAACTGTTTTGATTTGTAAAATACCATGCCTTATACAATGTTTCCTTTATGATGATGTAGTGTGCTCTTCTTATCTTTCACCTTAAATCTTTGATAAGAGCATTTTAAAAATGAAATTGCTACCTGGCACCATTACACACTCCTGGCTGCCTGCCAGCAAAGAGGGAGCTGCTGGAGGGGAGAGGAGAGGAGAGAGGCTCTGGAGAGGCTTCCCGAGGATGCAGGAGCTGGGTTGGGATGGAGGAGGCTGAGGAAGGGGAGGAAGCACGGCAGGAGTGACCCCTGCCCGCCACAGCTGTGCCGGGTCAGTGCCAGCCCTGCTCCTGCCACGCCAGCATCCCTGACATTCCCCTCCCATCCCTTCTGAGTTCTGCATTAATCCAGTGCCTGTCCTCTCAGGGAACCTGCAGGGGTCACTTTATTTTCCCCTCGGAGCTGTCAGGCTGAACTTTGGCCATGGGATGTTTTGGTAGGGTAGCCCAGCACTGCTGGAGTTTCCTGCACGTCCAGGTAATTGAAATGTTTTTGGATAACTGCTGGTGGTGCACAGAATGTGATTTATCAGGGGGGACATCAGCAGTGAGAATATCAGCAAATAGAACTGTCTGACGTGGCAGGTCGTTTTTATTTTAATGTGCTGGATTTAATGAACTCTGGTTGTTATAATTCACACAGTGGTGGAATGCATCCATCCCCCTCCTGATGACATTGGTTGCTGCTCTGCCCTTAGTTAGTGCTGTTCTTATGGCAGGAGAACTCTCCCCCTTGCACTCCCAAAGTGCCAGGGCTTGGCTGATAAATTGTTAACATTTAGCATTCAATACTATTAGCAATAAACGTAGCTGAAAACTTCCCCAGGTCGTTCAGGCATTATAAGTAGTAGTTGTTGTTGTTGTTGTTGTTGTTAATAATAATATAATAATAATAATAATAATAATAATAATAATAATAATAATAATAATAATAATAATAATAATAATGGGATCTCTTGGAAGGGTGTTTGCAGAGGCTGGAGGGTGTTCCCAGGTGCTGGGGACGTGGCTGTGGCCATTCCTGCCCTGACACCTTCCTGGGGCTTTGTGGGGTTGGAGAGCATCGAGGTCAGAGCCCCACATGTGCTGTCAGGTGATTTAGCAGCATTTGTGTCCAGCCTAACCCAATCTATCTCACCTCGCTGAGAAGAAAAAAAAAAAATAATCCTGCATCAAAATTACTGCTTTTGGAACTGCCTTGTCTCTTTTGAGTAGGGACTGGAGACAACTAGACAAGCTTCAATGGAAGCGAATAAAGAAACGTTACTTTGTGAACACAATCTCTGCTACCAGTCACTTCTCAACAGCCATTCAATCAAAATGCTAATGGCAAAGGCAACAAGGGAGTGAGGTTATTGTAATCCTAATTGATAGGCTGCAGGGATGGGGTTTGATAAGTGCTGTTGAAGAGATGTTTTTGAAATATGATTCCCTTTAATTACAATGATACTAATAAAAACTGAACAAATGATTTAATGATAGTTTTCTAGGTAGCAGCCCAAAGATTTTTGTTCTGGTTATTTTGGAAGTTGTTGGTGTTTTTTTTTTTTCTTTTTTGAACCAGAAATTATGGAAATCACCTTAAAAATAAAGCCGTAGTGGCAGGTAGTGACTTTATCTCGACTTGCGTGGCTACTTTGCATCAGAATTAATACTGTCACTTCTGAAGCTCTTGAATAAGAAATCCAGTCATTTATTTATACAATAGACTTTGCTGAAAGCCCACAGTTGAAGCCACACTGCATGTAGGAATGCATTTAATATCTAATGCTTATAATAATTAGGATCAATTATGCCAGCGAGGATTTGAAAATACATTTTGAGGGGGGGGCTGCAGGATATTCAGGGGGTTTTACAGCACGGGTTGGATGGTGTGAGTGGAGATCGTTGGCATTCGGAAGCAGAAAGCTCCAAACTTTCCCAGGGCAGCAGCATTTTCCGTGTCCCCTGCCGGGTGGGAGAGCTGTGCCAGTGCTCCATGTTCTGTGACTTGCATCTTGCCTCTGGAAATAGGAGCATAAACAGGAAGGGGAGATCTGTCACTGACAGGCAGCCTCTGTCTCAGCTAATTTTTGATGATTTAATTGATAGCAAAACAAATAATTTTTGGGGGGGGGGGGTGTGTGTTTTGCTGCTGTTGGCGTGGGCAGGGGCTCCTGGGACGGGGAGGATGCTCTCTGCTGCCTTTCAATTTGTCAAGCTCTCTCTCAAAGATCTGCCAGAGAAGAAAGGGTAATTAATAGGCTTGAAGTCATTTCCGATGTGTCAGTATTTCTGCCTTGCTTCCAAGTGATAATGTTGGCTGGCTCGAGGCCCCCGGGGAGCCTTCCATCTTATTAACTTGTCTAGGAGAAACAGTGAGTGGGGACAGCTTGGGCCAGTGGGTGACATGAAATAAGGATTTGTGCTGCAGCGAGCTGTAAACACGGGGGCCAATTGAGTAAAAAGTGGAAAGGAAAAAAAATAAAGGAAGAAAAAGATATTAAAAAGGCCACTGGTCACAAGTGCAGCTGATGGAGGGGGGATGTGCTTTATTTAGGGCAGCCTGTCCTCAGCACACAGAGCTGGAGCTGATATTGTGCTGTGTCACCCATGGCCAACTTCAGCAGGACCAAAACTGGGTCCTGGTCCTGTCTGGGTCCTTTTGAGTCCCCTGTGGTCCAGCATGTGGCCTCTGCTGCTGGAAAACCTCATGTTAGATGGGCTGTGGGGGTGTTTGTTTTAAGCAGAGGTGAACTTGGAAGCCTGGGGCTGTCCCATGGGTTGGGTCCCATCCTGCCCAGCTGATAGCCCTGCATGGCCAGCACACAGAGCCAGCACCCCGAGCAGCTCAGAGCCACCAGTGGCTGCTGGAAGGGGACCTGTGTGTCAGCAGCCCCCGGGCTGCTCTGTGTGCTCATGGCTCTGCCCTTTGCCAAGGCTGTGCACCCACCTGCGCCCTCACAGCACGGCTGTGCATCCTCAGCTTCACCTTCTGTGCCTTTCTTGGCTCAGTTTTAAATTCTCCTCCACTGCACAAGCGTGAGAGTGGCTTCAGGAGCTGTTCAGGGGGACCCAGTGGGGACAGTGCTGGTCCCAGTGGACAGACTGTTCCTCGGGGCTGTTCCTTTGAGAAGTGGCAAACCTTGGTGTTTTGGGCCACTGGGAAGGAACAGGATGTATTTCACATATTGACAGGTTTTTGTTCCTTCTCTGTTCTCTGCTGATCTCTCTGCTGTTTGTCAAGCTCACCTCTCCTGTTCCAGAGAAGTTTTTATTGCTGAACATCTCTTGGCAAAGTCTGAGGTGGCCACAGTGAGGAAAGCAAGGAAGCCACCTCAGAGCTCTTCAGGGATTAAGCCACTTAACTGGCAGGTTCTTCTCTTCCTCTGCAGAGCATGTCTCTGCCCAATGGAGTTCCCCTTGCAAGCACTTATTAGGGAAGCTCTGGTATAATCTAATTAAAATTTGGTTTAATATTCTGTGAAAATGAAAACTGAATCCTCCCTGCTTGAAAGAATGACCGTGCATGTATTAGTCCTCTGTTTTGTTGTTGTTGTTGGCTTATTCAAATATTAACACTGCCTGCACGCTCAAAATGATGGTTTGTGTCCATTAACAGGGCTTAATTCCCAAATTTAATGATGAGTGATACACAGGAGTTGGTGAAAGCTGCTTGCTGGATATTTTTTATTATGTTTTTTATGCTAATGTTCCTTCCTGGAGGTAAATAAGAGGAGGGATTGCTGGGCAACATTATTACTGTGAAATTAAAATAAAGTCTCATTATTTGAGGATGGAATTTAGTGGCTGAAGGTTTACTCTTCATCTGCAGCTTCATTCTGAATTCTTCCAGCTAATTACCTGCTGATTAGTTGAGGACAGGCATTGCTCACCTTGCCCTTGAGCATCAGGTTATCTCCTGGGCAGGGTGTTGGGGTTGGATGTATTTGGTGCATGTGGAGAAGGTACTGACCGCCAAAAAATTGGCAACAGCAACTTCCCTGCATTTTCTGGTGAGACTTAACTCTTCTTTAGGGAAAAGCTTTTTTGGGAGGAAAAAAAATATATTGAATTTAAAGCTGGATTTTAGTTAAAAAACAGCCACACTTTTTATTCTTGCATTGAAGATGGGAGAATTACCAGAAAGTCAGAAAACCTCCAGCTATCTGAATGTTTTCTTCCCTTTCCCCACCTGTCTTTCTGAACTTGATTTATGTGGAAATATCTCTGTTGCTGATCTGTTGAAGGTTCCCTTCAGTGACCAGCAGAGAGGCTGCTCTGTGTGTGTCTCCTGTGGGCAGAAGATAACTTTAAAAAGCACAATGTTTATCTGCAGAGAGCAGGAGCCGCGGGATGGATCACCCAAAACTTCCCTGCACAGGGAGCAGGGATGGGAGGATCTGCCAGGAAAAAGTGTTGGGAAAACCCCCTCAGAGCAGATGTGGGGATTGCAAAGTCTCTGGGTGACATCCAGGGCACTTTCCCAGCTCGGGCAGGGCAGGCAAAGCCAGCACACCCTGCTCCCTCCTCCTCCTCCTCCTGGAGGACGGGGCACTGAGGCTGTGCCAGGCTGGAGGGGCTGTGACCGGCGCTCTGTTGTGATGGCAGCTCCGACAAGGGCTGTGTGCAGGGTTTGGAAGGAGAGCCCTTATTCTTGAGAGTTTGAAGGGAAGGTGCTCAAGGGCACAGCGAGGCTTGGCAGGGAGAGCAGCCTGGCTGCACCCAGGGTCAGAATGGCAACCACGGGGTCGTGGTGTGTCCAGCTCTGTGTGAGAGCACAGAAGCAGCCAGCAGAGAGCCCACAGACCTGGCTCAGTGTGCTCGTGCCACCGGGGATTGTGCCATGGAGCCCCAGGTGTGCCCAGCCCTCGTGCTGACCACTGCGCCCTGGGGCTGACCAGCCTGGCTGGGGCTGACACCAGCTGGGGTGGGTGAATGTTGAAATGACCAAAACAGCCAACAGCTGCTTTCGTACCAATTCCCAGGCTCCCACAGCTGACCAGAGATGATTTTGGCACTTGCCACGAGCGTGCCCAGCCAGAGCAGTGGCCATGCAGGCACCTCTGGGGGCTGCGTTATTTCCCAGTCCCTTTGTACTCCAGGGATGGGAAATAATGCAGCCCCCAGAGCTGCAAATCTCCCATCCTAGGATGGATGGGTGCTGTCAGGCAGGTGCCAGCCCCACCAGGCTGAAAGCACGATGCCATCGTGAAGCAGATCAAGACATGAAGTCTTTAAAGGCATGTGTTGGATGTGTCATATCACAAGGGCTTGCTGTGCTGCTGATAGGGATCAGCCACACGTTATCTGTGCTTCCTCGCTGTACATTTCCTACAAGCTGATAAACTTTGAGCTGGATGGGAACCAAGTGTGCCACATCTGGAACGGGGCTGGAATAGCTGCCCGGGGGCTGACAACGGGGTGATAACAGGACCTGCTGTTCCAGAGCATTCTCAGCCCCTCTGTCCAGGGCTGGTGGGCTGCAGGTGCTGCAGTGATCGTGCCAGCCCAGCCCTGCTCCACAGTGGCCAGCAGAACAGATAAATACCAGAGAGAATCAGTGTTTCAGGAGGGGGATGCCTCGCTTCACTTGGCATTTCAATCTCCTCCAGCACCAGGTTGGAATAAGCACTTTTTTAGTGTGTGGTGATTTATTTTGTTAAAAACCAAAGCATTATTCATAATTATGCAGTTTTATGAGAGTATCCATAGCAGTGTTCTTCCTGTGGTTGGCTGTGGGAGCTGGAATAATATTTGAGCAAGAGCCCTGGGGAAAGGACGCGCTCACATTCGGCGCGGGGCTCAGCCTATTGAGCCGGGGTATAATTACCTCTATTCAGCACCACTGCTCCAGTTATCAGCCAGCGTCAGGGGGAAGGCCAGAGCCTCAGAATGACACAGATTGTTAGAGAACATCAAACTTTTTTAATGCAGTTAATGATCCTCAGCTATAAATAGCCTGTTCCTGGTGACTGGCACTCGGGGTTTGTGCTGAGCTGCACGGTGCTGTGGTTTGTTGGGGTTTCTTTTCTCCTTCCACACATACTGTAGGTCCTTCCACCCAAATGCTTCACAAACAGGGTAAATAGACCCTTTCTGGGTCAGGAGGTGAAGGTCCTGCCAAGCAGGAGTATGAGGTGGGAGTCTGGCAGCTTCATCCTCTGGTCCTTTTGACTCTTGTCCCCCAGAATAGGGATGGCTCCTCTGGGGCTCCCCACCTCTGCCATGCCACTGAGTAATCTGGGAATGGTGAGACAGGCAGCTTTCTTGTATGCTGTGCCCCACAATTTCCTCTGTCCTCTCTCCAGCTAAATAGGACTGTAGGTTCGTGGAGGAGAGTTTGGAGATGGGACTCCCTGACTTTGGTGGCAGCTGCAGCCCAAGAGCTCGAAACAAGAAGGGCTTGGTCCAGAGGAGCCCTTGTCCTGGCAGTGCCCTGCTCTGACCCAGTAAATCCTGAGCAAGTGTAAATCTGCTGGGGGAGTTGTCTGCAGGAGGCCTGGCCAGAGCATTTCTCTGTGCTCAGGCTGCATCACGAGCAGTTCCTGCTCCCTGGGAGTGCACAGATCCCTGTAGGTTGCTTTACCCTTTTCAGGATGGGATTTGAACCAGCCAGGAAGTCTGAGAGCGGCGCTTGAGAGCTCGGAGTGTGCAGACACGCTGAGCCTGTTGCTGGAGGCAGGGTGTGGGGCTGGGATGGGGCACCAGGCCGAGCTCTAGAGGCTTTCTAGCCAGCAGCACTGCTCACTATCCCAGCAGAATAATGCCAAACCCCCCAAAACCCCGACCTGCCTGCTGAGCTGGAGCGCAGCAAAGGAGCAGCCGCGTCTCCCGCTGCCCGGAGCCGCGGTGAGATCTGCCACAGCTTTGTTCTGCACAGCCTGCAGGGACCAGGGAAAAGGTCATCTCACACACACTGCTCCTCCACAGAGAGCTCTTTGTCTGCTCTGAAAGCAGGGAAGCAAAGGGGATTCTCATGGAATGCCTGCCCTCCCTGCCCCCCGTGTTCCCAGCTCGGGTCAGGAGCCCGTCCGTGCTCATCCACAAGCTTTGGCTGCTTTTTGGGGTCTGGGTTTGCTCTGGCACCTGGGGACGAGCCCAGGCATGGAGCTGGAGGGCTGGGCACTGTGAGAACACCCCAGGGAAGGCTCAGGGTGTGTAATTAGTTCCCTGTTTCCCCTGCTGTGACTGCTGCTCCTGGCGCTTTTGTTTTTAAGGATAAAGATTTCAGCGTTTTCCCCGATGGTTTGAACAAAGGTTGAGCGCAGGGAGGAAATCCATAAAACAATGTCACCAAAACACAGGGAGGAGAGGGAAGCTTTAATAAAGCTTTGCTGGGCCTGTGCACCTGGGACTGGAGCAGGAAGGAGGCACTGGAGAAGGTCACCTCTGAAGGTGGCAGATGACAGAGCAGCGTGGCTGCGCTCGGGGGGAGCTTTGGCAGGAGCCCATCCATCCCAGGGGTTTGCTCATCCCATCCTGCAGCACAGGATCCCCTGGCATCCTGGGGCTGGGCACAGCTGGGGAAGGTGCTTGTGCTTGGGCGGGACAGGGATGGATGGAGGGGAGACACTTTCAAAGGAGCCCTTCACAGCCGGGAGGGCTGTAGCTGTCGCAGGAAGTCACAGGACAAGGGTGAGGCACTCAGTGATAGCAAATGATGGATTTTGGATGGCTCAGCAGAGAAAGTCCCTCTCTTCTTACCTCATCTGTCTGTGCATGGTCTTGAGAAGCGGCTGCAGAGGAAGGGAAGCACCTGCTGTATCTGAGGAGCATTGGGAAGCCTATTTTAGATGTGATACTTTAAAATTTAGATGTCATTATTAGCAAAGGGCTCTGGGTTTTGTGCTTGTCTTAGCCTTGTTTTCCTTCTCCTTTCCCAGCAGATCCCTTTTACAGAGCTGCTCTGCTCTGTGTGGTCCCTATTAAAAGTTTCCTTTCCCAGGGTGATTCTGCTCCTTTGTTGCATCTGGTTCTTGAACACTTTATACTATCAAACAGCAAAACTGCTTTTATTGATGCAGCAAAGAACAATGGGATTTCTCCAACAGTGCTCCCAAAATACGCTTGTGGCTATTTTTTTTCCCCCTTTTTTTTTTTTTTTTTTATTGCTGGCTTCCAACAGTGGAAAAAATGATTAAGATCTGTTAGGTTTACTCTGGTCACTTCAATGGGAGGTTGGTAATATCCACAAACAGCTCCATAAATGGGTCATGTCCTGTGCTCTGGCAGGGCTGTGCTGCTGCCCAGACAGGCACGGGGAGAGCAGGAGCATCCTCAGTTTCCTGGAGGGCTCTGGGGGTCACAGGAGGCTGCAGGGCAGGTTGGGCAGGGGCTGCTCACACAGGGGCTGTGCCTGCCTGGCCCCAAGCCCTGCACAGCCCCTGGGGTCACCTCCTCAGCACAGCACAGCACAGCACACACAGGGAGCCACTCCCCAGAATGTCTGGATTCAGGTTTTCCATGTGAACAGGTGTCAGGATAAGTGTGTCTGCCATATAAAACAAAATTATGCCACGTT
This sequence comes from Molothrus ater, assembly GCF_012460135.2. Lineage (NCBI taxonomy): Eukaryota > Metazoa > Chordata > Aves > Passeriformes > Icteridae > Molothrus > Molothrus ater. Next base: position 10,448,642 of record NC_050498.2, on the reverse strand, counting down.
TAAAATGTGGCCGCTGTCAGCGTTTGCCCTGGACCTGTGTAAAATCTGATCACTCCTGACTGTCTGGAGCTATTACTGTGGACTCAAGTCTGTTTGCCCTGTTCCAGGGGAGGAGTGTGGAGCTGGGGGTGGCTGCTGGGGCCAGGAGCATCTCTGGTGTTAATGAGGAGCCACTGTGAGGGCTCCAGGCCGTGCCAGGGGTCTGAGCAGTGAGGGTGTGCTGTAGTGAGGGTGTCCTGCCCTTGGCTGCTGGAATGGGACAAGCTTCAAGGTCCCTGCCAACCCAACCCAGCCACAGAATCTGTCATTCTGTGTTACCTCACTCCACCTGTGGTCCTGGACAAAAAATCAGACATCAAGCCTACATTAAAAGGTGTTTTCCCCCACCTCATGTACTTCTATCAGAGCTTTCCTGGGAACACACACCCCAGCAGTTTGAGGTTTTTCTTGTTCTCAGCCCGTGCTCGGGGGGAGATCTGGGTCAGCATTTGCAGGGGTGTTTGAAGCTGTGTCCCACCCCCTCGGTGGTGGTGGGAGCTGGCCTCTCCCTGGTGCTGAGAGCTGGTTTCCAGGAATAGCTGAGCAAATACTTTGCTCTTCACATGTGTATCCAGAGGAACAAGTGGTGTGTGCATTCAAAGCATCTGTCCTGGCCGGGCTCTCTCCCTCCCAGCAGTGTGCATTGTTTGCTTAGGCAAATGCTGATATGGTGTGTGAGCAGCAGGGATGGAGCCCTGGCCAGGGATATTAATAATGCCCAGGAATGTTGTGTGCTGCTGAAGTTCTAGCCCAGAGGGTCATACTGCACAGCTCAAAGGGATTAGCTTAACCTGAGGCTAAGCTGCTCATTTTTGCTGGTATTTCCCTTGACCCTAGTCAATTATTTCAATTCCTTGAATAGTTTTCTGTTGTTTGGTGCCTGGTTTGTTGTTCGTTTGCACTGTGATGTCTGGGGGCAGCAGGGTAGCAGGGAGTCCATGCTCTCCTTGCCAGGCAGGGCAGGATCCATGCAGGCTGCAGAGCTGCAGGGAAACTGTCAGGGGCTTGTGGGTGCAGCAGCAGCAGCATTTCACCAGGGCAGGGATGCAAATCAGCAGCTAAAGCACAGAGAGGAAAGGCACTGGTGAGGGAGGATGGGGGGCTTGCTGCCCTCCGTGGGGGGAACACCTGTGGAATGTGCTCCCCTTGTTCACCTGGGTGAATGTGAGTTGGTGCCTCCCCGCAGGGCTGCACCAGTGTCAGTCACTCTGGCAGCACCAGTGGGCACGGGGTGTCCCTGCTGGGTGGGTGCTGTGCCTGGGGACTGCAGGGACAGCTGCCAGCAGCTCCACCAGCCCGTGCTGCAGCCTGGCCCCTCACCTGCCCATTCATCTTCTGCTGCTGGTGTGTTAACGAGGGAAGGACACCTGGCTGCTCCCAGCAAAGTGCCCTTCACTCTGCCTTCCGTCCTCTGCAGCGTGCAGGAGGGCTCTGCAAGCTCTGCTGGCAGCCCAGGGCTCTGTGTGTGCGTTCTGGGGGGGCTCTGCCCCCCAGCCCTGAGCTGCCTCTGTGCAGGATCCAGGTGGGCAGGAGTCACCTTGGGCGAGCTGCTGGGAGCATTTTCCGCTGCAAAGTCACTGCTGGAGATGCCTCATTTCTCTGGGGTGCCCCTGGCAGCTGCTGCACCCCCGAGTCCATGGTGGGGGGGTTAAATTGCAGCAGCACAGGCAAGGGGAGGGCTCTGGGCTTGGCAGGTGCTTGGAGAGGAGCAGCAGCAGTGGCAGGCTTTACCCTCGTTCCTCCACCATGGAGCTGCCTTGTGCTTCTCCTCCACTTGCTGAAATCAAGCAGAGTTTTTTAAAAATTAATTTTTTAATTAAAATCCCTTTTAGTTTGGGGAGAGTGGTCAGCTCCAGGGACACAGAGACTCGGGAGGTGAAGCATGGCCCTGTCACCAACCAGGGGACACTGATTGCTGGTGCCTTTTGATGCCTTAGAGTCTGAAACTGGACCATTGCTGGGATGAGGCACAGATGGGCCTGGATGGGGGCAGGCTGGGGCTCTGCACCCACAAATGCCCCATTGCAGGTGGGCACGTATTGTCCCCCCTCTTTGTCACAGCTTCGGGCTCTTGGTTGCAGAAGAGACAGCTCTGGGAAAGAGTACTTGCACTTTTTTAATAACCTATTTCTATAATTGAAGGATTTCAGATTTCTTTTGTAAGAGCAAGCGCCTGCTTAAACATGGAGACAAATACAACCAATAATATGTACTTGAAATTTAATGCAGGCTAATTCATTTTGGCACAGTCCCAGATATGCTGATTAAATGGCCTGTGAAGTGCTACAATATCTTGATAATGTACATTCCACATTTGATTATATAATCAATTATGTTGCACCTAATAACATTTAAAATTAGTGGAAAAGCTGTGAGCAGATTGTATCAGGTGCAGAGTGGGTCTTGGGCAGCTTTAAAAAAACTTCTGCCAGAAGGAGCAAGCGTAGATGGATCTTCAAGTACTGTTCTTCAGGAAACCAGAGACTTGATAAAATTCCTAAATTTTATCAAGTTAATTTAGTGACTTTAAATTTTGTTAATTTAGTGACTTGATTTAGAATAAAATAAGCTGTCTGCTGCTCCCCTGGTTTGCTGCTGGGAAAGGGACTCTCATTTTCTGTCTAGAGATGACCTTGCACCACGTGTTCAGAACAGCCCCAGTGGTGCTGGCAGTAATTCTGTGGTCAGACCCAGAGCTCAGCTCTGCCTGTGGGGCTTTTCCTGCACCCAGCAGTGGGAACCAGAGCTCCCCTTCACTGGCTCTTCGCTGCCTGGGGATCCTGAGTGTTCACTGCTGTTCCTCCAGCACGTGTGACATTTTCCTGTGCTGCTGGTTCCAGCTGTGGGCACTGCCTGCTCCAGAGGGACCCCTCAGCTGGGTGCTCACTGTGATGGGCAGCCCCGAGCTGGTGCCTGGGAGCAGCCTGGATCATTTGGCAATAACTGTCATTCCTTTTGGGGAAAGAGAGTGCTTTTTGGGTGACTGGCAATGGCAGGTTAGGGGGAATTTGGCCTGGGTTTTATGGCCCTCCAGTAGGAGAGGGTTGATGGGAAACAAATGTGTTATGGCCCCAGACAAGCTGTTGCTCCATTTTTTGTTCTGTTTAAAGCAGCACTATCAACCAGTTGGAATATAGGCTTGGAGTATCGCAGGGAGTAATCTAATTAGTATGAAGTCAATTCACTAGTTCCTTTTGTATCTCGTGATTAAATAAGTGGGAAAATGGCTTGAAAATTAGGTGCTAGAACAACCCAATTACATTTCTGTAGCTTTTTGTATTCAATTTCATAAACAATTTTGCTCTTCGCTGGTTAATCAGTGAATGCCTTTTTCCAGTTTGAAAAGCACTTTTGAAATTATAATGCAATTAAATTGTGTGTGGATGTTCTGGCATAGCGAGCGCGAGGGCTGGGGGCCTGGCAGCCAGCCACGCTCTACCTTGACAGTAATGAGTTCCTGAGCTGGCAGCTTGCTGGTGTCATTCATAATATTGTCCAGGCTGGGATGCTGAGAGAGGCCCTGCTCCCTCCCCTGCCTCTCACTGGCAGAGGCTCAGCGAGCACATCCCCTGTGCCAGCAGCACCCAGAGGAGTTCATCGCTGCTCCAGAGCAGCTGCCTCTGTGCTTTTTCCTTTTTATTCCCCTCTTTTTTAGTCTCTTCCTTGTGTGAGCCTTTGCAAGACTGGAGGTTGGAGAGGGATGTGGGGTATTAAGTGTTGTTTTCCTGGGATGTGACAGGGACGAGTAGAACACCTCAGTGTCCTGTTAGCAGAGAATCACAGGATGGTTTGGGGTGGAAGGCACCTTAAAGCTCATCCAGTGAGAGTTTTTCAGTGCTTGCTGTTTGTTCCTTGTCTCGTGGTCAGTTCAGGCTCCTGGGGAAGGGTGACCAAGCCTGCCTGATCCCAGGATTTACAGCCCAGCAGCACAAGGGGAGAGGCAGAAAGCTGTGTTAAGAGAAAAAGAAATAGTGCTGGAAATAATGACTTGCTTGGCAGGTTTTAACAAGTTCAGTAATGGTATTAGGTGCCCTTGGCTCAAGATAGTAACCTCCTCTTAAATGATCATTACCTGGCTAATAAAGAGCTCGGCGCGGGTCATTACAGCTTAATTTAGACGTAGCATCCTGTTTGGTTTGCACAGCGTGGCCATCTCTCAGGTTGTTGGATCCATTGCCTGGATACGAGGTTGGGATGTGGGATTGCTTGGGTTTTCACATGGGGGCTCTCCCCCAGGTGTCCCTTCCCAGCCTCACCTGGGGAAGAGGAGCTGGCCTCAGTCGGCTCTGAGTGAGCACAGCCAGGCAGGAGGAGGTGCAGGAGGGGGGGCCCAGCCTCGTGCCCCCCACGCTGTCCCAGCCTCTGCTCCCCCCGACGAGCCCTTGTGCTTCTCTCGCCCCATTAGCAGCAAGTTTCGTGTGCAAATAATTACAATAACCAACCCCCACGCATTATTAATATTTTGAAGGCATCTCTTTGATAAGCCCATCTTTTCAGCCAATTTCCTATTTCTTCGGAAAGCAAAGCATCTTTCCTCCCAGTTTTGTAAATCTGTTGTTAAAAGGAAGAAAAGGAAATGGAAAAAAGTATTCCCCCCCCCCTCCAAACCCTGACACCAGGCTGGGTTCTGTGCTGCCTTTGTCAGCCCTGGATGGAATTATGCATCATGAATAAAAACTGCTGTCAACATGCATTGGGTTCGAAAACATTAGAGCATATGGTATGTGATTATCTGTATTGTCAAATGCAATAAAGTGAATTTGGATATAATAAAAAATGTAATATTTTAGAAATTTGGTAATAAACTGTGGAGGAATTGACAGGCAGAGAGTATCTGATGCCTGTGGGCAAACAGATAAAGATGGCAGGACGTGGCACCCGGTGGCTGAGGCAGCATCAGGGGCTTGATTTTCTGATGGGAGCCTGGCTGGGCTGACTGGCACCCAGGGTGCTGCCCCTTGTCCCTCCTGGCTGCCAGAATCTGTAGGTCTCACTAATGAATAGGCAGAAGTACAAGGTTCCCATTCTGGTTGTAGATGGACTAATTGGATTTTACAAATACTTGGGGTTTTCCTCTCTGATAGCAGAAAGGAACCTGTTGGAGTCTGCTGTATTCTCCTACCCAGCAGCATTTCCATACTATTGGCTCCTTATGAGGCTGGGAAATCTGTACCTGAATAACAGGGAGTAGTGAAAGGCTGTTAGGGTGGGGCTGCTCCCAAATAGGGAGGAAAAAGAAAAGGTGGAGATAATTTTCTCCTGCAGTATCTCCCAGTCCAGCCTGATGCTCTAATCCCCGAGCTGCTGACAAATCTGTGCCCGTTGTGACACGGATGTCCCCAGCAGAGAGAAGCTGAACTGGGAGCAAACTTCAGGGCCTCCTGTGTAGAAAATTCTGATGGAAAAGTGCAGATGTATCACACGTACCTGCAATTTTTCTTAGGTCACTGCTAATGCTTCTAAATGATCTGCGAGCGCATTAATCGTTTCTGTTAATTAACAATATGATAAAAGTGGCATTTAGTAAGCTCAGCGTAGTGTGCGTCTCAGTCATTATGTACTCAGTGCTTAGGTTTGATTTCAGAACGTTAATAAAATAAAATTTTAATGAAGGTTTGTTGTTATGAAAGATTTATTACCAGGAGCTGAGGTGCTTCTGCCTCTCGCGGGGTCTGTGGCAGGCACGGGGGTCCCCGGCTGCTCCTGCACTGAGGGCTCGACTGGGACCCCAGCCCTGCCCTGACTGGTGCCCTGTGCACCTGGAAACCTTTGCTCAGAATGGCTCATTGGAGAGGGGGACAAGTCCCTGTGTTCTTCATCCTCGCCTCGGGAAAATCCCTCCCCAGAGCCGCTTTGGGTGGATTTTGCCCCTTTTCACCCCAAGGTGCCTTTTCCTGTTTCTGAGCAGTTCTCACTTTGGAAATGCCACACAGCTGTGGGAGGAAGGAGCGAGGAGCCTGAGCCTTGCAGCTTTCCCAGGCAGAAACAGGGGAGGATCTTGGTGGTGCCCTTTGTCCAGCCATGCTCTGACTGCTGTGCCTGAGCGGGGCTGGCCTCACCTACCTGCTCATTTCACTTTGAGAATTTACTCTCCCTTGATGGAGAATTTACTGACACTTTAAATAGGTGTCTGTGTCTGCCAGGAGAGCCTGACTGTGCCCCAGACCTGAGGTGTGCATTAACACCCAGTGGATGTACAGATCAAGCCTTGGTGGGTGTCAGCCCCAGCAGCAGGGCTGGAGAGCACATGCTCCAGGTAAGTGAGGATATTTTCCATCCTAGAGCACAGGTTTTAACCCCACATTTCCCTTCCATCTGCTGGTCTGGTTATCACACGGGTGAGGCGAGATCCTGGTGGTGCCTTCAGGTGTGCTCACCAGTCTCCCCAGCAAAGCCTCCTTGGAGATGAGGTAAAATGTGAGGTGTGTGTCTCGGGTGATGGCTGTGTCCCCTGAGCGTGCAGAATTGCTCCTTTGGAAACCAGAACCTCTCCTTCCTTCCTTCCGTGTGTTTGCAGCACAGGAAATCGGAGTAGTAGGGAATAACAGCTTTTGTCAGCTTCTGTCCTAGGCAGGTTTTGGCTCTGACAAGCTGAGCTGTGGTATGAAAACTCGGAGCAAGGGACAAGGAGGTGGGTGGGATGCAGACCACAGAGAGTATTTAAGTGACTTCTCCAAAGGCACAACAAAGGGAGGTGGCAAAGTCAGGGCTGAGTTTTCAAGTTGTGACTGTCAGGAATGAGTGGCTTTTCCCTGACACAGGATTAAACCCCCAGGTCCCCATTCCCAGACTCTGGGGGTTATGACCTGTAGTACCTTCACAGACAGAAGTTAAAAACATCCATGGTTCACTGCCTTCTGGGTAATTAAAGTGTCCTGTCCCCTCTGCTCATCTGTGTGTTCTGTTCATGTGCAAAGACAAGATTTGGTGACAGTGACCACAGGACTTGGTTTCACATCCCCCTCTCTACCCCCACCTGCCAGTTGTTATTATTATTATTATTATTTTCATAAGACAGCCTGGCAGGCTGGGAGCTTACTAAGGAACTTTTTCCTCTCTGATTACAAGGGATGTGTGAATAAAGTAGAATGGTATTGATTCACACCAATCTATGCATCGACTGTGTGGAAGCCACTTGCAATTCCCAGCAGCACTGGAAAGCTTTGCAACAGGGAGAAATATGACCAGGCAAGTTGAGAAAATAAATTAAACTAGTGTCAACTTTTCTTGTTTCTTCCCTCATTATTAATGGATGGAATGGGGCTCGTTTATCAAGAAGAGGAAAAATTAATTGACACGGGCTTTAATGTTATTATGCCTGGCTTGTCTGGTCACATTTCTTCATTTTTAATTTTTTTTTTTTACTTTTGAAAGGCATTTTATTACCTTTCACAGGACCAGCTGCCAAAACTATGGGTATAAACAAGAAAGCAGGTGCATAAATAATACCAGAGCAGGACTGGACTTTTCTGCATTTCAGAGCTGAAGTAGCTCAGACGTGAGGAGCAGAGCAGAGGTGGGTGAGCAGGGCAGCTCCAGAGCCCTGGCACAGAGGGGAGCCCAGCCTGAGCCGCTGTTTCCTGGTGGATCTGCCGGGAGGTGTCAGGCTGGGCATCCCCATCTGTCAGCACAGCCACTCCGGGGGCAGCTCCCCTGGCAGGGCTGCAGGGACCCAGGGGCCCATCCCAGGGACAAATGGGGGGGTCAGGAGCAGGGTGGTCCTGTGGAGCACTCTGTGTGACAGGGGGGCTGACCCACAAATGCCTGTGGGGTGATTCTTGCTGAGCAGCAGGAGCCAGGTTTGGGCAGAGCCCTGCTGGTGTGAGAGGCCTGTGCAAATCTCCTTTGTCCTCTCCCTGCTCCTGTCTCCTGCCCTTGTAGGGACACTTTCCACTGTCCCAAGTTGCTCCAGGCCCTTCCCACCCTCCCAGGGAGGAGTTGAAGTGATCTGTGCCTGCAGGTGGAAGTTGGTGTGATAGGGCTGTGCGAATCTCCTTTGTCCTCTCCCTGCTCCGGTCCCCTGCCTTGTTCTTTGGGATTGCTGTGCAGGACAAAGGAGCCCTGGTGATCCCCTGGTTCCCAGAATATTTTCAGGAGCTCTGTGGTTGCTGTAGGTGCAGGATGAGGCTGTCCCAGCTGCAGGCTCACCCACAGTGTGGGCACAGCTCGGGCACAAGCAGCGCAGCAGATGGGATGGAGTGACTCGCTGCACATCATCAGGTTGGGACCTAAACCAGGCTTTAGTTGCAGTGTGTTCACCCACCAGGGCATCCTTCAGGTGGCTGGGGAGCCCCTGGGGGCTGTGCCTGCCTGGTGATCTGGGTTTGGCTCAGGTGGTGGTGGAGGTGCTGTACCTGTGGCATTGCTCTGCCTCAGGGCCCTCCAGGGTTAACCCCAGCATTAGCCTGGTTTAACCTCTGTGGCCTGGGATGCAATCACCTTGTTCTGCTCGTTGAAAGGCCAGCAGAGGTTTGGCAGTGAGACCTTTGCCTGGGTGAGCTGCTTTGGTGTCCTCTCAGTGTGTGCAGCCACAGCTGTGACCCGGATCACTGTGCAGCCAGACCTGGCCTCTGGGAGTGGTGCTGCCAGCCAGGGAAGGGAGATGCATTTCATAGCCCTGGTGTCGTCATCTCAGCTATGTTTTACCAAGTTTGACATAAAAACTCTCAAGTGATGACAAAAGTGTGAAATGTAGTTGGTTAGAGTGTGAAAAAACCCAAAATACAGAGCACGGGAGTCCTGACATTTGGTATCTTCAGTCTGGCTTCTTAATAGTATTTATGGCTTCTGACTGTTCTTTTGCAGTATTTTAATCTGTTTATGGTTTCATTCCCTTTCTCTGAGCAATGTTTGTCTTATTTCTGGAATGCCATGGCAGAACCTGCTGAGCTGACTGTGGAGCCACCTTCCCACCGGGCAGCTTTGGTGGCTTGGCATCAAAGGAGCTTTTCCACAGAATCCCAGAATCACTGGGGTTGGAAAAGACCTCCAAAATCACTGAGTCCAGCCTTGCCTGATGCCCACCTTGTCCCCAGAGCCCTGAGTGCCGCCTCCAGCCCTTCCTTGGGATGGGCACTCCAAACCTCCCTGGGCAGCCCCTTCCAACCCTTTCCGTGAAGAAATTCTTCCTGGATTCTTCTCTTTTGTGGTGTCAGGGTGTGTTGGAGGACGTGTCCTGCACCACTGGATGGCAGGTGTCTGGGCTGGCATCACTTGGGTGCCTGTTGGTGCCCATGAACCAGCAGATGAATGGAGTGGGCTGACTCCTTTGGCAGCAGATGAATGGAGTGGAATAACTCCTCATTCCCAGTAGATTCCAGAGGAGGGTTTTTCACCTGAAGGTCATGGATACATGTCTCAGCTTCCTTTAGTGCTGGTGCTTGGCTCAGAGCCTCTCGTTTGGGGCATCTGTTTGCCTCTTACTTTATTTTTCTATCTCTTCTTTGTCTTTTCTTTTACAGAAAAGATTATTCAAATGAATATTCAGTTTTATTCATTTGAATAAAAAACCCAACCGTTTGACTCTGTTAAATGCTTATCTCTTAAATAGAGCTTGTTAGCTTCCAATAATAGCTTCATTCAGAAGGATGCAGTATAATTTCATTTTAAAACGTGTGCTCCTTGACAACCAGAATCCTATTTCTGTCACCGTTTTCAACAGCCGCCTTTGTTTTGGGTTAATCTTTTCCATGCACTTTCTGAGAACCAGCTTTTTGTTGACTCTTAGTACCTCTCAGAAGAAATAATTGTCTATTTAGCCCAGGAAGGTTTCTGAGAGTTTTGGTAATTTAAATATGAGTTTGTATTCATTATGGGAACTAATAAGACCGTGCGTGCGGGGGGATCTTTGTGTGGGTGCAGTTATTAAAAGTTGGAATTTGATACCCACAAAGTGGAGCAAGAAGAGCATCAGAGAATGGTTTGGGTTGGAAGGAACCGTGAGGTGCTCATTCCACCCCCTGCCGTGGCAGGGGCACCTTCCACTGTCCCAGGGTGCTCCAGCCCTCTCCACCCTCCCAGGGAGGAATTGAAGTGATCTGGGCCTGCAGGGTGCAAACCCTTTGTAGAGGTCACCTCTGGTTTTCCTCTCCTTTTCCTCTCCAGGCCAGTGTGACCAAGTGCCACAGATCTCTCAGAAACCCACAAGTGCCTGCTAACACCTACAGATTGTTGTTTAATCTTGTAAAATCTGGAAATGCAGAAAGCTGGGTGGCCATCTGATTTAATCAGACAAATAATTTCTTGATAAACCTGTGCTTAAGCCATATGGAGTGGGATGAGGGTGGGAGATTTGTTTCAGTCCAGACACGTAATGAGTGCAGCGGCTTCCTCGGGTGTGCACATATTAGGGCTAATCTCCTAAATTCCCTGTGCCCCCCATCCTGGCACCGACACCTAACACAAGTTGAGAGAGGAGCCCTCAACTGCAGCACTCGCTAATGAGCTGCTAATGATGAAGATGTTGCTGGTGCTGGAACAATTAATGACTTGTAGCCCCAGCCCGGCCATCTCATCCCTGGTCCAGGCTTTGCTCCCAGCTCTGGGATTCCTGGGATGCCAGATTCGGGCACTCAACCACAAAAATCCTCGGTTTAACTGCAGGTCTGTTTAAGGTAGATTTAAATGGAGAAATTTAGAAGGCAAATGAAAGACGTGAGTTATGTAAAAAAATGCAAGCTGCTGCCTGCTCTAGGTGCAGAGCAGAGCAGGGTGGTGAGCCTGGTGTGCTGTGCGATGCCTTGGAGGAGGGCTGGGAACCATTCCTGGGGATCCTTCGGGTCTGCAGTGGAATGGGAGCATTCCCCACGGCTACAGGCTCTGTGCAGTGCCAGAAGAGCTGCCCAGGGCTCACCTGGAAATGCCCTTTCCTCCCCAGGCAGAGGCAGGGCTGGGGCTGTCCTGTCCCTGTGCTGCCTTCACCAGTGTACAGCCCAGCAGCTTCCAGTTTGGGGATGGGCTTCACTCATTAGCATAATTAGTGTCGATGTTAACTCACGGAGCCCTCTCCAGCACACGAACTGGGGTATTTTTCATTAGGCTGAGGTTTTTTGTTCAGGCAGGAGCAGGGTGGGCTGCCAGATGCCTTCAGTGCACAGCCACAGGCAGGCAGCAGGCATCAAACAGCCCAGAGCAGCCCAAATCCTCGGCCCTTTGAAGCAGCACTGAGAAGAGAGGAACGATTAGATCAGAGGCCTGAAGTGTAATGGGTTCCTGGAGGCCTCAGGATGTCCTGATGAGGTATTAGAGGAAGTAATTCAGGAAGAAAGGGACAAATAACCACCTCCGGAGCAGGGCTGACCCGGCAGCCAGAGCACACACAACACACAGGGCTGCTCTGTGTTTGGGAGGCTCTGGGGTTTTTCTCCTTGCCAGGGGTAAATGAGGAATCATCTTCTGTCTTCCCAGGTTTTTATGGGTTTTGGGTCGTGTAATGAGTCAGCTCTAATGGAGAAGTCCCGTGGAATTAAACAAGAGATGAAATCAATATGGTTCCATAGAAATATAATTGGGTTTTGTAGAGATTGCTCTTAAAAACCTTTAAGGTGTAAAGGAAAATACAGCCCTATTGTAGTTTCCGAGCCATCATGTAACTGGGGTGTAACTATCCATTAAATTCTGCAGGATGGATCAAAAAATCCATAAGGAGGTTTTAATTCTCCATTAAATCCTATGGAAGAGCTGGAACAGAACAGTATTAATTTTCCCTCAGACAATGCTTCTTCCCTCCATTAGGCTGCAATAAGCTCAGGAACAGCTCCATAGGCAGCAGGTGTAGCCACACATGTGTGTTGTTATGGAAGTTTTCCAAAGTCCCAATGGCTAAATAATGCTTAATTAAAATGAAATTGTTAAATTTAACTAATGTTTTCCTCACCCCCTCCCCTTTTTGTATCTTTATTAAACAGGATTTGGCTTCGTAACTTTTGAAAACGAAGACGTGGTGGAAAAAGTCTGTGAAATTCATTTCCACGAAATCAATAATAAAATGGTGAGTGTTGGTGCTGGTGCTGTGGGGGTGCCAGGGGGCTCTGAGCCCCGCTCCCTGATGTGTGCCATGCCCAGGGGAGGTGGGATACCCCTCTGGGAGGGTGCTGGGGTCAGGGTGCTGAGCTGGCAGCCCCTGCTGTGGCCCCAGTGCCCAGGCAGCTGCCCCAGAGCAGCGTTTGGTGTCAGAGCCCTGGGGCAGGGTGTGAGTTCAGCTCCTCCTGCACACAGCCCAGCTGAAGTTCCTCCTCAGTGGCAGGCAGGTCCCAGGTTGTGGGTTGCCCTGAGCCAGATGAAAAGGGGCATTTGTATTTCAATTGCTGCAGTAACTTTGATATTTTCGGCTAAAATATTCTTTTTCCCTTTGTCAAAACATCCTTTGCTTCTCAAATGTGTATTCAGATATGCATTGTATATCGGTCTGATATGTGTTCACAGACTTTAAATTTAATAATAGAGCTTTTAGTGTGGATAAGATCAAAGCAATCTCCTTGGCATATGCTGGAGGCCTGATTCAATATTTGACTTGCTAATTTTTCCCAGGGCACTGAAATAATATTCCTCATATTGTTGCTCCCTGCAATATGCGTCTGAAATAAAAGTGAGGGTCCCTTGGCCAAGTGTGGGGTGGGTGGTGGGCAGGGCTGGGGCAGTGCCCCTGCTCCTGTGGGAAGTCTCTTGCTCCATTTCCCATGGATGCTGTGGATTTGCCTGTCCCACTGCCCCCAGCCCCTCCTGCCCTGGGCTCTCCTCCTGTCCCCACCTGAGTGCCTCTGGGCTGGGGGAGCCTCATTCCCTTTGTATGGTTCCTAAATGCTGCCAAGCTGCCTTAAAACAAAGGAACAGAGCAAACCCCAGCCACCCCCACCCAACAGAGCCAGTGACGAGTCAGAAACAAACACTGGGGTGTGAATTCAGGGGTTGCCAGGTGGGAGGGGAGAGCTCCCCTCCAGGATTTTCCTGTCCGCAGCAGGAGGGACACTCCATAGGTTCAGTTGCTCCCCACCAGAGGCTCAGGAGGGCCCTGGGGAGGTGCAGGGGGAGCAGCAGGTGCTGGTGAGCCCCAGGCAGGGTCAGTGTTTGGTGTTCATCCCTGCATCTGCCCCCGTGGGCTGGGAAAGCCTCATCTGGCTCTGGGCATCTGCTGGGAGGGGAGGAATAGCACAGAGCTCTTGGGGGGATTCCTTCCCAGGAAGGGAGCAGGGAGCATGGGACTGGCTGAAAACACTCCAGGAGCCTCAGAAAGAGCAAGAGAAACAGTTTTGAGTGTTGGTGTTTGTTGTTGGGTTGTCCCCTTCCCACTCCTCTGCCCGCTCGGTGCCCCCTCCAGGTGCCACCATCTCCGAGTGTTCCCTTCATGTCCCTCCCTCAGCCCTGATGCTGAAAGCAGCCCACGAGCAGGGGATGAGACACGAGCCCGTCTTGGGACTGAGTCATGGCCCTGAGCTGTGTGTGCAGCTGCACCACAACCCCTGCAGGGCCAGGGCGCTGTGTGTGCCGTGACAGGAGCTGGGGCTGACACACTGGAGCTGGCCTGGTGTGACACTCAGCTGCCAGGGGCACTGCTGGGGTCCTGTCACACTGGCACCGTGTCCCTGAGCCATGGAGGGGACGGGATCTCACAGCCCGAGGCCATGGGGTTTGGTGAGCTGGGACTGGGACACCCTGTCCTCATCCCCATCCCCATCCCTGCCCGTGTCCCCATCCCTGCCCGTGTCCCTGTCCCTGCCCATGTCCATGCCCATGTCCCTGTCCCCTTCCCTATCCCCATCCCTGCCCATGTCCCTGTCCCCTTCCCTATCCCCATCCCTGCCCATGTCCCTGTCCCTGCCCGTGTCCCTGTCCCTGCCCATGTCCCTGTCCCCTTCCCTGCCCGTGTCCCTGTCCCTGCCTGTGTCCCTGTCCCTGTCCCCTTCCCTATCCCCATCCCTGCCCGTGTCCCTGTCCCTGCCCATGTCCCTGTCCCCTTCCCTATCCCCATCCCTGCCCGTGTCCCTGTCCCTGCCCATGTCCCTGTCCCCTTCCCTATCCCCATCCCTGCCCGTGTCCCTGTCCCTGCCCGTGTCCCTGTCCCTGCCCATGTCCCTGTCCCCTTCCCTATCCCCATCCCTGCCCATGTCCCTGTCCCCTTCCCTATCCCCATCCCTGCCCGTGTCCCTGTCCCCATGCCTGTCCCCAAGCCCAGGTGGCTCAGTTGCCAATGCCCAGCTCCGTGGGCTGGGGCTGTTGTTCCCCCAGCTCCCTCCTCCTCCTCCTGCTGCTGTCCTGGCCGTGTCCCCAAGGCAGGGCAGGCAGAGGGCAGCAGGGCCGCTGCTCCCCAGCCTATTTCCAGCTCCAGCCTCCCTGGCAGGCTATTTTTAGCTCATCCATTCAGCTTCTGTTGCCATCCATAAAGCTTAGAATGTCAAATGTAATATTAAACGAGCAGTGGGACAGTGAAAAGAAAATGCCAGCAAGGTATTTAATAAATGGAAGTTGGAATTTATGTGGGAGGCCAGAGATGCTCCAAACATTGCAGGGGGACAATAAACCCAAACGAGCTGTCCTCAGACTGTTGTTCCCTTGACAGGAGCAGGCTGCTTTGCAAAGAGACACCTGTTTTTCTAAGGAAGAGTAAAAGTAGCTGGAAGAGAAATGTGGTGGAGTAATTACCTTCCCTTAGATCCCCCTGTGGTGGAGTCACCCACATCCTGGGTACAGTGCTGGTGAGAGGGGTGATGAGCTGAGCCTGAGTCAAGCCCTCATGTCAGCCTCTCGAGCAGCTGACTGAAATGTTGGCTATTCTAGAGCAGGCTGGGACACTCCCAGCACCTGTGGCTCTTCCTCCCTCTCAGGGTGGGATTTTGCAGGTTTTGTGGGCCTTGGGCTCTTCCAGGGATGGGGCAGCCACAGCTCCTCTGGGCACCCTGTCCCAGGGCCTGTCCCAGACCTTTTAATTCCAAGCCCCAGCCATTGATCAGTAATGTGGTAAATCAACAGACCCACAACTCGGTGCATTTTTTAAACTAAGCTGGAAGCCCCTGTGCTGCTGCCTGCTGCGGCTGGCCTGGTGTGAGTGACACGTTGTCCCCAAGGTGATTGCAGCCCCTCACACGTGGCTGGCACAACAAAGTCTCCTTGTCTTTGGGTGGCTCAGTGGGGGTTTGTGCATTGTGGATATTCACATTCTGCTTTCCTCAAAATAGCCCTGCTTTCCCTGGAAAGCTGTTAACCAGGGGTTTGTGAGACATCCTGGGCTGAGGGCTGACAGCCTGTTTTGTTGTGCTGGGTATAAGAGGCTTTTCACTCCCCAGCTCAGCCCTCCTGGCTTCCCGTGGCTGAGACTGCTCTGCTTGACCCAGGAGTACCCCAGTGCAAGGTTAATTCTCCAAACTAGACTAAACAAAAATAGTGAATTTTAGTTTCCCTGCCTTTTTTTTTCCTTTTCTTTTTTTATTTTTTTAGCCTTAGAATTAAACCTTTCTTTGTTGGGCTGCTGAAAGTGTAGCACATCCTCGTATGAGGAGGTGGAAAAAATCTGGAAATTATTAAGATGCCCAGAAACTCTGAATTGAAAGTTTGAGTGAGGTCCAGATGTGTGTACAAAGACCCTTATCAGGCACTCTCAGGGGCAGTTCGGTATGGAGCTGAGTCCTGACTCATAAATCCATACACATTTCCTCTTGGAGAAGCCCCATTGCCGGTCCTGTCACATTTGGGACATCCCTCCAGGGCTTTCCCCTTGAGGTGACTGTGGCTCTGGAATGTCCTGGCCATCTCCATCCCCTTCCCTGTAAGGACAGGGCTGGATTCTGGCAGAAGAGCAGCCAGGCCCCTTTTCTTTCTGCTTTTGCTGTTGATGAAGAGGCACCACCCAGGTCCCCAGGATATCCATGTTGTGGTGCTTCACTCCTGTGCCCACGTTGTCCCAGTTTGCTGATGGGATGGTGCATGGGCAGCTTGAGCAACTTCCCAAGGCAGCAGGAGTAACTGAAAGTGAAAGAATGCAGATCCTTTATTAATAGGGTTTACAGAAATTTTCTGCTGGGTAGAAATATTGATTCTTTATTCCTGTTTTAAAAGGAGCTTTTTGTAATGATCACTGGGAGTCGTTCTGTGTTATCGATTGCAGCGGAGCCGTGCTGGAGCCCTCCCTCCATTCATCCCGCTCCCACTGGTGCTGGGTTCCCTTTCAGGAACACAGAACTTCTTAAATCAGCACTTCTGTCATCTTTGGGGGCTGCAGTGGGTGGTTAAAGAGACACACACGTTGGCTCTTTCAAACCTGGTTACGCTGTTCTGGAAGTTCACCTTTGAGCGGGAGGAGGTGCGGGGAGGCAGATGCTAAAAATAAACCTCCCCCCCCTTAAGTAGATCAGTTCTGCATTTGACATTTACATGGAATTCATTTGCATCTCATTTGTACATGTTTCTGCTCAATAGGTAGAATGTAAGAAAGCACAACCTAAAGAAGTGATGTTTCCACCAGGGACGAGAGGAAGGGCACGTGGATTGCCGTACACCATGGACGCGTTCATGCTAGGGATGGGAATGTTGGGTAAGTGCAAATCCCCACACCCGTGTGGGTGCCAGCCTGCAACTTTAGCAGGGGTGGAGTGAAGAAAATAATCCTGTCTGTGGTAAATGATTAACTCTCCCCCCCCCCCCCAGCCTGGAATATAAAAAATTTGCATTTAAATGGGTGTTTTAAATAGCCTGTTTTACTCTTACTCGCAAAAATAGAATGATGAAAGATGCAGTGTGTTCATTCTGACTAAAAATGATCTCTCCCCTTTTTTAGAGGAATTGAGTCACACATTATTCCCCTTCTTTTAAAGGTAGCTTTGACAGTTCAGCACAGATAATTGAAAATCTTGCTGGTTCTTAAATGGCATGGATGGAGGAAGTGGGGGGATGCGGAACAGGACAGGTCACAACAATAATTACAAGTTTCAAGGAGATGGAATGGTATTTTAGTCCTGAGTATTGTGTCCAGAAAATACTAATTAAATGGGATAAATGATACTTAATGGCAAATTCCTATTTGTGCAGGAGGTCTATTTAGTTATAATTGGTTCTCATTTGTTTCTGCCTAGATAATTCTTTCTAAATAATGTGACAACCCCAGTTACTCTGTTCTCGGCCAAAATGCTGCTAATCCATTGCCAATGTTTTTTTTTGTTTTTTTTTGTAAAACACTGTATATTTTAAACTTTCTGCTCCCTCTGTATCCCTGAACTTCCCCTCAGTTGCCACCTTCTGTGTCCATGAAGCACGTGGGAATGGGAGGGCAATCTGGAGGTGTCCCCAGGCAGCAGTGAGCCTTTCCCAGGCCAGTGTCCCCCTTCAGGATGCTTTGACTTTCCTGTCCTGGGTTTAGATGATCCCAGAAACCGAGCACAAAGCCCAGCCTTGGGATCTGGATTGCCCTGAGCTCTGCTGAGCAGATTCAGGGGCTGGCTGAGATGCTGGAGGACCCCAGAGCCCCTGGGGTGGGTGTCAGGTCAGAGGACCCAGTTCCTGCAAGGATCAGGCTGCTACACTGAGGTGTCTGACACCAGGCACTGCTTGATTTGATAGGAAGAACTTGCTGCCATGTTTGCTTTATCTCAGAATTAATAGTGCTTCTGTTGGTGTGGCTGGGGTGATCCATTTCTGGATGTGTAATCAGGTTACTGCAGCTGATCATCTGTTTTGCTGTCCCCACGCTCCACCACCACCCTGCCCCATAGTGTTTGGAAATCACATTTTATGCTTAAAATATTTATCTTGCTCTAGTCAGCCCGTGATTTCGTTACCTGTGTGCTCCCAGCCTGCCTGAGCCAGTGTACTCGAATTCTGCTGTTCCTCTCCCAGCCGGGCTGCTCGAGGTGGGGTGTGAGGGAGGCCGGTGTGCCACCGTGCTGGCCTGTCCTGCTGGCTGCAGGACAGACAGCAGCTCACCCTGGGAAGCCAGAAAGATCCGTGGCCTCATCCTCCATCCACCGTGTGGCCTCAGCCCTGTTCCTTGCAGCTGGGCACAGAGGGGATGGAGCTGGGTCCACCCCAGCGTCCTGAAGGGAAAACTCAGCCCCCAGGTGCAGCGTGAGTCTGTTCCCACTGGGGCTGACTGTCTGGAAAGGGATCCTCTCAAGCTGTGAGAATTAAGGGAAGCAGCCCTCAGTGAGTGGAACTGCACAGAGGGAGAGCTGGGGCACCTGTTGGAGCTGCTGCAGTGGGGTCAGCCTGGCCAGTGCAGCTGCAGCCAGTCCCACACTGCTCTCCCTGCATTTCAGACTGGGGGGACTGGCTGAGCGTTGGTGATTGATCCACGGTGAAGGCCAGATGCTTCATTATCCACTCGAGCTGGTTTTTCATCTTCCAAGTTCCTGCTTGCTACCGTGGCACTGTGTTAAATAATTAAGTGCTAAACAAGGAGATTGCAGCACGGGAGAGCAGAGCTGCTGGATGGCTCTCAGAAAGCCCCTGTTTCAAAGGCTGCAGAGCCTGTCCCTGCAGGAAGAGGGGCATAATTAACCCATCAAATGATCAGACACAGAGTTCCATCACTGCTGCTGCTGATTGTTCTGTGGGGACTCACGAGGCCAGGTCAGGTCTGCCCCATTCTGTTCCTTGCCCAGCTGGACTGAGCCAGAGCAACTGGGGCTGCTCTGGAGGGGTTTTTATACCTGTTTCCAGAAATCCTTGCTCAAGGTCACCTTCTCCAGCTGCTGTTCCTGGGCAGAGGAGGGAATCAGAGGAACGAACGCACGAGACAACCCCAAGGAAGGAGCGGGGAGCGACTCCCTCCAAAGCTATTAAGGAAGTTGGTCTTTTTCATTAATCACAGCCTCCCCAAGGAGCCTGCAGCAGCCAGGGTCTAAAGGTGCGCAGGCAGCCGCTTCTGTGATGATTTGGTTGATTGGAGCAAAATTAAAGTGTTCTGAAAGGATTTTTTGACTGGGAGAGCGGGGGCAGGCTGAGCCTTCTGCCACGACGGCTGCTGGGCTGGCTGGGGCTGGGGCTGGGGCTGGGACACGCTGCTCTCAGGGAGAGCAAGGGCTCCAATCAGCCTCTCTGTGCAAAGAGTGGAGCAGAGTCAGTCCCACTCCTCTCCCTGTCAGCCCAGCCAGCAGTCAGAGCTGCTCCCCAGCCCCTTGCACGCTCACAAACAGGCCCTGTGTGCCCCTGGCTGGCTGAGTAGGAGCAGTTCGGTGACCAGGAAACTCTCTCTGTGCCTGGAGCCTCACACTGGCACCTGGCCCTGGTGTGCTCTGTCACCCAAGGGTGTGGGTGTCACAGCACTGCCCCAGAGCTTTTTGTGCTCTGTTCAGGTCTGTGCCTGGAAACTTGTAAAGAAGAGAGCAGCAGAGGAGCAACATTAAGAGGAGATGGTTTTTGTGTCCCCTCTCATCTGAAGCTGCTCTCTGTGTCTGGGACACTGCAGTCACCACAATGGTGACACACAGCCCTGGAGGTGACCCCGTGCTGCCTGCCTTGAGCTGGGGCTGGCAGCACTCATTTCTCCTGCTGGTGGGCATCATCCTGGTGTTTAATGTTAGAATTGGGCTCCTTTTAGCTTGCAAACCCCTCCAGAGCTGGGAGCGCTCGGCCCCCAGGCTCACCCTGTAGTGCTGGAGTGATGTGAGGTGGGAACACGGGTTTGGGAAGGTCCCTGGCAGGGCTCTGTGTTCCTGCTCACGCTCAGTCTAGGTGGGCTGAGCTCATGCATTAGAGAAGCTTGTGCCCTTCAAAGAAAGTCATTCCTTTTTCCACCAGACACTGTTCAATGGAGTAGCAGCTGGAGACAACAGCTTCCTTGCATTTTCTGGAGCATTTGAACTAATTTTGCACGGGTCCCCTGGCTCCTGTGTGCTCAGCATTCTCACATATTGACCATGAGCTTTTGTCCACCCCATTAGCAAATTTTAAAATGAAAAGACATTTCCACAGCCTGGACAGGAGGTGGGTAGAAGCAGTGGTGTGAAAGTGGTTTGGCTGCTGGTTTGAGTTCTGCTTCTGTGCACAGGACAGTCTTGCTTTGAAGGAGGCAATGCAGTCAAAACTTGGATTTTTGGTTCACTTACCAGGAATTGGTCACTCCCCAGGACTACCAAGGCAAATCAGCTTCTTGGTGCCCAGTGCAGGATGAGGATGGCACCTAATGGGAATGTTGGGTAGGTCAGCAGGGCCATCATTTGGCCTGATGAAGCATCCATGTAGGCGTGGTGTTAAACACCATTGATATTCAGCCAGGCAATGTCCCCACGAGGATCAGGCTTCGAGTCGTTAGAGCAGAGCTGGGCACTGCAGCAGTAAATGAAGAGGAAAATTGAAGTAATGTTGTATTATAAATTTATGATTTCATCTGCCTGACTTTGAGAGCGCTGAGTGCTGGCGGTGCCAGCAGAGCCCCCGGGCAGCTTGGCTGCTGCTGGGGCTGTCAGGCACAGCCAGGTCTGGCCAGGGACAGCAGGGCTGCCCTGGGGTCAGAGCCTGGACCGTGCCAGGGCAGGCAGCAGCAGAGGTGGCATCCAGAGCACCGTGGGCAGCTGCCATCCCCCACCGTGCTGACCTGGCTGGGGCCACAGGTACCACACCTGCAGAGCTCAGGTGCTGCCCAGCACTGTGCCCTGGCAGTTGTGAGCTGGCAGATCTGCTTCACAGCTGTCTGAGACAGAGCAAACTGAGTTCCTCCTGTTGGCAAGGAGAGAGGGGCTGCAGTGGACGCTGCAGAGCGATTTTTCAGGGGTGTTAATGGCGCTACTTACTTAGCAAACAATCCATTTATCAATAGTGTTGCTTAAGAAAAAAAAGAAGGGAAAAAAGGTTTGTAAAGCTTAACTCTGAAAGATCTGACTTAATGACAGAGGTGATTAATTTCAGAGGGAATCCAGCTGTTGAGCTGTGCAAGGAGGGCTCAGCAGCGTGTACATACCCTGGGTGTCGCGGGGCTGCCTTCCCTGGCACTGCCTAATCCCACATCAGAATTCATCCAGGCATTTTTATCTTCCACTTCTAGGTTATGATTTATAGTACGCTGCACGTATGTATAAATGTGATCGGAAATGGAGGGGCTTGCTGCAGCAGGAGAGCAGCTGAGTGATGGATGAGTGTGTTACAGGATGAATCCAAGCAGGGGAGGAGCCCCCCACAAGAGCCACTCGGCTGCTGAGCCTGTTCTGGGCTCCAGCCCAGCTGCTGCCAAGATTCCCACTGACTTCAGACAGCAGGAGAGAACTTTTCCTGATGGGCTCTTGGTTTGGAGAGGCCTGGGCTGATGCTGAGGCTCATTCTCTAGTGTTCAGTGCATTGGAATTGTGCGGCACAGTGCCTGTTTTTAAGAAAACTGAGTGAGGAAGTGTTGAGGATCAATGTGAGGTTAGAATTTTAGGAAACCCCCTGAGTGTACAGGGCACCTTGGGACATTGGCCATCTGGGTCAGAGCAAAGAGCCCCTGTGGGACAGAGGGAATGGCTGTGGGGAAGTTAAAACAGGGGGTGGCACAGTGTGTGACCCGAGGGCTGCTGCCAGCCCACTCATGGCCAGGGATCAGTGGGACACCCAGCACATTCCTTCACAGGCAGAGAGTGAAACCAGCAGAGTTGCCTCTTTGTGCCTTCACTGTTTTTATTCACGAAATGCTCGCAAGTGAGCTTTTCCCCTAATAAACCTCCCAAAGCTGCCCGAGGTCGGCTGCCTCAGAAGGGGCCTTCAGAAGCACCTCGGGCAGCTTCCTTTTACTTTCCTGAAAAATTAAAAGCTCTTTGACTCCCTGGCTCGTTTCTGCTGCCTCCAACTCTTTGATGTGTTAACTGTTGTCCTTCACACTCCCGGGATAAAGAATTACTACTACCTTAATCTCCAACTGTCAATAGCTCTGAAGCAAAGTACATTCATTGTAAGCTCTCCAAATGTCAGAGCAAACCCGTGTTATGTGTTTAGCCTTAGCATTTGGCATTTACTCTTCCAGCTAACAAGTATGCACAGTCCTTGGGCTCCAGACACCAAAGTGCATGTTAATTACCAGAGTGACAGGGCTCCTGCTCGGAGCTGGGCCAGCGCCGCCAGCTCGAGATGTTTCTATTCAGGATAATGATGAAACCTCTCTGCAGTTTGGCATGAGCGGAATAAATCTGATTTTTTAATACCCTCCGTAAAATTAGGTCTCACCCATCCTCCCTGTCGTTGTGCATTGTGTTAAAAAACAAACAAGCAAACAAAAAGAAAACCTTCAAAAAACACCTTCATTAATCCTTAAACTTCTCTCTCTCTTTTTTTTTTTGTTTTTTTTACATGTCTGTGATCAAGGTTACCCGAATTTTGTTGCAACATATGGCCGAGGATATCCTGGATTTGCCCCAAGTTACAGTTATCAGTTCCCAGGTATGTACATTTCATTTGCAGATATGCTTTATTTCCCCTCTTTCCTTCTTTTTTTTTTTTTTTGTTTTTTTGGGTTTTCTTCCTTTTTTTTTAAGTCTGTAGCTGCAAGCTGAGACAGGCAAGTCTGCAGGGAGCATCTCACACAACAGCAATTTTATTTATTTTTTTTTTAGCATTTTAAAATAGACTTTTATAGCGACATATTTTCAACACATTTTTTTTTCCTGATGTATAAATTGGTACTGGTTATTTGAAAACAAACTTCTTAAATTAAAACCATGAAAGCAAGAGAGATCACTGGAGAGCTGTCCCCCTCCCTTTGCTGGGTTTTTCCTTTGTAGAGCTGCACACAGGGACCCGCACACGGCTCCCCGTGCTGGCCTGGGGTAAGTGAACCTGCACTGCTGAGTGCACAGCCCACCCTGCTGTGTCTGGGCTGGCCCTGGGGGTCCCTCCCAGGAGCTGCAGGTGTGTGGGGCCGGCCCTGGGCTCGGGTGGGATCCCCCTGCCCTCGGCTCGGGGGAAGTCAGGCGATGGAAGCACAGGACAGGATGGTTTGGGCTGGAGGGGACCCCCAAAGGTCCAACCCCTGCAGTGAGCAGGGGCACCTTCCACAGGGTCAGGCTGCTGAGAGCCCTGCCCAGCCTGGCCTTGAGCACTCCAGGGATGGGGCATCCCACAAAGCCCATCCAGATGTGCCCTTCCCAGCACATCCCACCGTGGGATGGCACCACACAGGGCTCAGGGTTTCCTCTCACCCCAGGGCTCTCCCAGGCAGCTGGGACAAGTGAAGCAGTGGCTTTGCTGTTTGGAGGGGCAGGAGGGAAACCAGCACCTCACAGGAAGGTTCTCTAGGGTGGCTGAGGGTGTGGACAGTGCTTGGCTACACCTGCAGCACGCTGGGGCAAACGTGGAGCCGTGTGTGCAGCCCTAGGTCATCAGGATGAGACCCTGCTGTGGAAAAATGCAGATTGTTGTCATCTGTAGAGTGAGCAGATATCCTTGGGATGGGGTTATTGTGTGGCTGTTTCTTGCAGGACTGATAACACCAAGGGGAACAGCCCTGTGAGGGTTTGTTCACTCGAATTCACAAATGCCAGGGCTCTTCTGGAAGCTGAGCCACCTCTTCCCACCTGTGGTACATCTTCCCACCTGGACCAGGCCAGGTCTGAAACAACTGGGGTGTCAGGCAGACAGCAGAGCTGCTGGGGTGGCACGGGGCTGGTGGGGGACAAGGCAGCTGTCCCCAGATGCAGGTGACACCACCTCTGGTTCCTCTGGAACCAGCGGGGCAGTCTGGTCTGGCAGGATTGCAGCCAGGAGCTGGAGATGAGGAGGAGGCTTCAGCAGGTGTTTGTGTGTTGTCTCAGGCTCTGACTCCTCACAGTTCTATGTACCAGCTGATTCATACGAAGGCATTGAAGGAGAGACTCCTTTGATAGGTTTAATGTCAGAAATCTGCAGAGGTTAGAAGAGATTAATTATAAACATGTCTAAAGCAGCTGTGTTTGCTCACTGACAGCAAAGGCACCCTTTGACTCGACCCTTCCTTAGATGTATTTTTATTCAGGGCCTGTTTTTACCAAAGCAGGAGTTCCAGTTACCGCCTGGTTATTTTCAGTCTCCTGCAGAGATTGAATATGGAAAATAAATCCAGGTGTGTTGTCCCCACCAGGAAGCTGTGGGTCACTGCAGGAGATGCTCAGGGCCCTGTCTCACCTTGCTCAGTTCCCCTGCTGCCCTCCCACTCGGATCACTTACTCCTTAGCAGCAAGCAGAAGCTTTCCAGAGTTGTTGGGAGTTTCTCAGGTGCTTTGGGCTCAGGTCTCCACAATCACAGCCCGTTGGAGTGTCCTGGCCGGAGGTGTGGGCTGGGGAATGGTGCAGCAGCAGGATGGGCTCTCCCCGCTGCTGGGGATGGGACAGGAGGGGCTGTCCCTGCTGCTGCGGTGTTTGGGGCAGAGGGCCCAGTGCCACAGGGCACAGCTTGGTGCCACGGAGCCTTTCAGGAGCAGGGCAGGAGGAAGGTGTCAGGTTCAAAAGCTCGGTGTTGTGATTTGGAGGGAGAAGATCTTGGCTGTTTGTGCAGGAGCGTGCTGGGTCCGAGAGCTTGCCCTGCCTCCTGCCTGGTGGTGCAGCCTCAGTACAAATACACAGAAAAATGTTCAGTCACACTCTGGGCTGCTCCCAGGAGTTCTGCCACTACCCACCTATTTGCATTCCCATTCCCTTGTCCCTGTCCCTCAGGGGCTGTCCCATGTCCTCTCCCATGGCATGGGACAGCCCCTGGCTCCAGGGGCAAGGCACACAACCCTTTGGCAACTGCTCTATCTCCTCCTATCCCATTATTCCTCCCAGCCCTTCCTCATGCAGTACATTGCCTCTTTTATTTTTTATTTTAATTGCAATCATTCCCTTTCTGTGTATCTTCTTTTTTTTTTTTTTTCTGGGACTTATCTTTTCAGTTTAATCTATTAATTTCTGTTCTTATTTCACTTTGCAGACTATTTGCCGATTTCACAAGACATAATTTTTATCAACTAGTTCTTAAAGATGCATAACAAATTAATCGGGGTTTACTACAGTGCTAATGAGAGAGAGACAGAGAAAGCCTGGGTGGTCCATGTTTAATATCAATGTCCACTGAAAAATTGCTGCTCTTACTGGCTGGTTTGATTGACTGGACTTTTTATTTTATTTTTATTTTTTTAAAGGCTCCATATCCTCACTGCTTTGAGTTTGCATTTTTTTTTTTTTAATTTTTTTTTCCTCTGCTTTGTTATGAGTTTTTAATGCCCACTTGGAATGTAACTCGCAAGGATGGGGTCAGGGGCGTTCCGAAGGCATGACTTCTCACAAACTTCTTAGAAATCACTTTATCAATGCAGCGAGAAGGATGATTGGGTTGATTTGGTCTCACAGACAGCCCCAAAGAGAGTGACTGGCGCTCTTTAACGTGGGGACATCCAGCAGTGGCACAAACCCCACCCCGAGGGCCGTCCCCTGTCCCTGCAGGGCTGTGGTACCCAGCTGTGTCACGCCGTGTGTCACAGCCCCACACCTGCCCCACTGGCCTGGGGCTCTCTGGGAGCTGCCACATCACACGAGGGCCATGCTGAGATGCCACCCAGAGAGGGGCTCAGGGCTGCTGCCCCCACAGCAATTCCTGCTCCCAGAGCAGGGGCTTGGAGCAGCCTGGGACAGTGGGAGGTGTCCCTGCCCCTGGCAGGGCTGGCACTGGGTGAGCTTTAAGGTCCCTTCCAACCCAAACCATTCTGGGTTTCTCTGATCCTTTGATCTAACTCTGACCAGCGATGGTCCTGCACACTCCCTGCAGCTGCTTCTCCTTCCAAACTTTGCTTGCAAATCATGGGCAAATTTCCTAAATTGTGGCCAAGCTTTCCCTGCTTCAGCTGCATCACCTGCGCCTCTTCATCCCCGCCCACATGGCAGGAGAGCTGCACGCCTCCATCCATTGGCTCTATTTAACATGACCAGATTCTGGAGTTTTGGGTAGAAAACACCATTCTCTTTAAATTCTGCTCTTCCTGAAGTGTTGCTGCCCACTTGATAAGTTTGTGAGAAGTATGGTGCATGCTTACAGTAGAACTGTAATGCATTTTAATGTTTGTTAATCCACTTGTTTAAAATGTCAGTGTCAAAGGCTCTACAATCCATGGCTGTGCTGTTCATTTCATTAAAGATGCTTGATGTAATACTTGGGTAGTTTTCTTTTGACTTTTCTGCAGGCAATAGCTTTTTTTAATCTGTATGGCTTCTTATTATTTTGTTTGGGGTTTTTTTGCTATGAATTGCTTTGCTTTTGTGAACTTGTCTTAGTGTGCATGATTTGCAAACATTTCGGCTATTGTGAATTTTCTCATTTTTTGTAAATAGTCCATCTGTGCTTTTCTTTTTTTTTCTTTTTTTTCTTTTTTTTTCTTTTTTATGACTTTTTTCCTGTAAGTAACTGAGGTAGAAAATGATAATAAATTGTTTACAACGGATTTGCTGTGTTGCTGCTCTCTTAGCTTGCAATTTTAATAATTTGGTTTGGACACCCCAAATAACCAGTACCAATGACAGTTGAATAAAAGAATAAAATCATCACTCAAAACGTGTGACCCACTGTTTGAAGAAGCTGCAGAGGAACAGTTACATGCAAGGTGTGTTTACAGCAAAAATTATACCAAAAAAAAGACAAAATGCATTCCTAACTGGGGGGAGAGGAAATTGCAGCATCCCCCCTGGTCCTCCACACTGTGGTGGGATGTTCTGCACTGTCCTTTATCCCAGTTATATTTTCTCCCATCATCACCTGAGTGTTTGGGGATTGTCGAAGTTTCATAGAGGCCTTCAGGTTAGAAATTTAAATTATTTATTTTAATTAAGGGTTTGTTTGCTTGTATGTTTGTTAAAGCTTATTAAAACCTTTGTATATGGTGAGAGGTGAGGAAAACAAATATTTTCACAAACTTTGCAGAGCTCAGGGAAATATATTTGCTTATTAATACTGGTGCTGCAAAGGCCGTGGGCTCAGCCTTGGGTCACGCTCCTGCAGTGCCTGGGGCAGTGGAAATGCAACACAGGATGGTTCAAAGTCTCAAACTGATGGGGTTTGTTACTGTGAGAGCATTTAAACCAACTTTCTGTTGAGCTTAATTCAGTTTCTTTCCCGATGCCAGTCCCACAGTGTTCAGCCATCAGTGTGGGCAGGGAGGTACACAGTACCTGTGTACAGTTATGTGTGGTGCTCCCCTAGGAGGTAAGAACTAGAAAATAGGAATTTTCCAGGTGAGGAGAAGGAACTGGTGCCAAAGATAAGAGGAATTATTATGTTGTGCTTAAGGCTTCTTTGTCATGGTGTCTTGAGAGGAGGAGGAGGAGAGGGAAGGAGGTTCCTGTGTCTGGGGTTTAGGACACCCCGACGCAGGTTCTGCTGCACAGGTTCCCCCTTGGTTAATCACCTCAAAGGAGAGTGCAGTGGAGATGGAAAAGGGTGTGGCTGCAGCATTCCAAACAGCCAGCCATTCCCTCTGTCCCACGTGCAGTGGTGTAAAACACCCAGCCTGGGGCATGTGGTACTTCATGTCCCCAAGACACATTGCCCTGTGCTGGAGCACCCAGCTTCCTACTCTGGTGAGGTAAAGGGATTTTAAAGTGCTGCCTGCCCATGGCTTCTGTACCCACAGGGAGTGAGGAAGTGTGTATTAATAGGGGTCAGCTCTGTAGAGCACTCTTCAAGCACTGTTACACAAGTGTGAGGCTTGTAGAACATTTACTAATGGGAGCAGAGTTTGTGTGCTCGTGATACTGGAGTGATCAAACGTAACGCTCAGAAGAGGAGGACCTGGTTGCAGCTGCAAAACAGGAGGAGGAAATGTAAAACCTATTTTAAATTGTTCAGTTAGTTAAGCCTTGTACCAGCAAGAGACATGGAACAGAGCTGGAGATTTTTCTCACTCCTTTGTCTAACCCTTCTTTAACTGCTTAAATCTGCTCTGCTCTCCCCTGCACTGCATGCCTTGTTTAAACACATCACTGCATCTGCATGGCGTCACTGGTTTACAGAGTGCATTTGGAATCTCTTGGAACCACCTGAGTTACCTCTTCCCACCTCTCTGTTTCAGCCTCTGGCCCTGAAAACAAAGCCTTTACACTGGACCTGGTTTAAAATTAAGCTTTTGGGTGTTCTGCTGAGGAGGGGCCGTTCCCATTGCAGGCGCATCCCTGGAGGGAGGAGCAGCTGGAGCTGCAGACAGCAAACTGAGAAATTAATATAGCAGAGCCCATAAATCTCCAGACAGAAGGTTCTCCTTCAAGTTCTGCTTAGATTATTGTGTTTTCTTGCAGGAAGAAATGGTCTCTAGAGCTGTTCTCTGAGTCTGAGCAGAGCTGAAGCACCTTTGCCTTTAAGGCAGGTTTTTTCTGAGAAAAGCTGTGGATTTTGATGTTGCAGAGAATTGTGTAAAAGGCCTTTTTCATCTTCTATTTCCCCCTACCCCTTAAAGTAACCTTATTGTTAGATTTAGGGTGGGATTTTCCAGAGAGGAGCTGTTGGTCTGTGTTGATGGCTCCCAGCACTGTCAGTGGCAGCAGAGCGTGGCTGGTGACAGTGGAGCCTGTCCCCTCTTCCTGCCCCATCCTCTCAATGTGAGCGAGGCTGCTCTGGAGGTTTGGCTGTATATCATGTCTGGCTGAGGCCCAAAACTGCCCAGGTCCTTCATTAGACTTTTCTCCACTTATAACTTGAATAACTGAGAAATAAGAACATCTTGACTGTTGAACACTGATTGTCCTGTTCTCGGCTGCTCACTGATCTGTGCCTGGTGTTAGAGGCTTTAAAACTTGAGGTTCATTGCCCTGAAAATGAGTGATCCTGAAGGGGCAGAGAGGAGAGAAAAGGCATAAGAACCAAAGCTGCTGGTGTCTGTCGAGGTCTGTGTGTTTTGGGGCGGTGCTGCAGCTCCAGAGCGATGGATTCAGCTGAGAACAGGCCACAGCTGCAGTGACCAGGAGGGTTAATGAGAGCAATTATTCACAGGAGTAAAGAGGCGTAACACAAACACTGGTGTGTGGAGGAAAACAAGGATAACCCTGCAGAAGGAGGAGTGTGCTCTGGTAATGCCCATCCTGCCCTAAGGAATTCTCCGTGTCCGAGCACGATGGCTCCCCTGCCTTGTGCCTCAGCAGAAACCATTTTTAACTAAAGCTGTTCAAAACTGGGACTGGGGTTGCAAAGAATTGGACAAGATGTGTCCCCTTATAGCACAGAAACGTTCAAATGTGAATGTTTTAGCAGTAGGTTTCCAGCTGGCCATTGAGGAGCTTCCACGTCCTGCTTGCCCAGGAGCTGTGATGGTTGCTGCTGCAGCAATGCCTTGAAGATCTCTGGGCTCAGCATCCCAATCCTCTCCTGTGACCTCTCTCATAGTATGGACTATGGAATGCCCTGTGGCAGTTCTCCAGTGAGGCACTGGGAAGGTCCCTGTCTGCCAGTGCTGGGTGAGCTGCACAGGAGTGGTGAAGAGTTCCCCACCCTCTGGTAACCTTGTCCTGTGATTTACTGCCTTCTCTTTTATGAAGTTGCCTCTTTGCGTTGAATTTTTTCAGCTTCAGCCTCCAGACATGAGTTCCTTTTATGCCTTTGTTCATCATCAAGGACCTGTCTTTAAATAATACTTACCCAGATAGTTTAGATCATTCATAAAAATTGAGACAAGCAGCTTAACCAAACAGCTCATTTTCTTTACCATCAGAGCAGCGGAAATGAGCCTTGAAGCAAATCAGTGCCACGTTGCTGAACTCCAAATAGGTGCCTTAATGTGCCTCCATCTCACCTGCCCTTGTTCATCCAGCAGCAGGTGACTGAAATGCAGAAATTCAGAGCTGCTGAATTGGCACCAGTGAGCCCCTGGGTGTTCCTGCCCCTGCAGCCATCCTTTCCTTTGTACTTCACTTGTTGATTAAAAATCTGTGATGAATGTTTGGCTTTGGCCTTTAAAATGAGTTGTAGTGAGTCCGAAGGAGGCCACCAAGATATGAAAGGGATGGAGCACGTCTCCTGCAGGGAAGGGCTGGGAGGATTGGAATTACTCATCCTGGAGTAGAGAAGGCTTCGGGGCAGCCTACAGGAAAGATGGAGAGAGACTATCAACAAGGGCCTGGAGGGACAGGACAAGGAGGAATGGCTTCAAAATGCCAGAGGGCAGTGTTGGGTTGGATATTGGATGTTGATAACCTAAATCAGCTACCAGCTTTTGCTTCTTGGTTTGTGGTTTTTTGAATAAGTAGCTTTTTTAAAAACAAACTGTTTGCCTTTGAGAAGTTTCCCAGTTTTCAGTGTAGTGAAATAACTGCAAAAGGGTTATTGCACTTGAAATGCCACAGAATGATAATTTGGGGACAAACAAGGCTTTGTCTCACTGATGCATGAAGTAATTACTGGGCAGAAATGCACCATTCTCATCCTAAAAGGATCACAGCCTGAGAGTCCCAACAGCTGAAAAATGGGGCATTTACTGTACATAAAGTGGAAGTGCTAAATTCTGAATGAACTATATTTGGGATTTATTGTTTTGTTGCAATTCCAAAATGGGAGTATTTGCTCAGCATAAGATCCATCTGCAAACAGACATGGAGGCTATCAGACATGGGACAGACCTGGTCCAGGCTGTGCCCTGGATGATGCAGGGGCTCTGGGATAAGGGTCCATGAAGCACATGGATGTGTGTTCTGGATGAAATTCCCTGATTTGCTGGAAGAGATTTTAACAAGGTTGATGTAACACAATGGAAAAAGACAAAGGGAAGCACTTCAGGGTCTGTTTCAGTACAGGAGCTGGAGCAGGCTTGGAGATATTGAAAGTGTTAATAGAATTGATCAGACCCTTAGGAAAGTACTGTCCCGTTTCCCTGGAGCTCTGCTCTGCTGTACTGGGTCCTGTTCCTCAGCTGTGCTGTGGATGGAGAAAGCTTCATAGACTCTGCAAACTTTGAGAAAGCTTCACAGAGTCTGCAATCAAATCCCAAGGAGTTAATTGCTACTAAACAGTGGTAATGAGTTGTGAATGATGTGGTAGAACCCCGATCTTTGATCAGTTCTAGGGAACATTTGATTTCTCTGGGTGTATGTTCTTCTCTAAATATTCAGCACTGAGTTCTTCATCTCAACCTTGGAGTAGTAGCAGGTTTTTTTTCTTTCTCATTTGTGTTTCCTTATAGAAAGGGAGGGGGAGTGTGAGACAGAGAGCCTGGAAGATGAAGGTTTTAAACATAAAGGGATTGTTTTGGGATGGAGCTTTCCCTTGTGTGTGTTCACCATTAAAGACGACATTTTTGCCCGGTAAATTGGACCCACGCCTGCCTGCCTTCAAAAAAAAAAAACTACCAGGCTCTTCTGCTTCATGGTTTTGAGTCTCTGATACTTTTGAAATGAAGCCTAAAGATCCTCCAAAGAGGATAACACAGCCTAATGGAAAGAATAATGCAAGCGAGAACCCATCTGAAATGACAGCTGTGAGCCTGGTGCAGCTTTTCAGGCTGATCAAAGCTGCTGGGAACTCTGTGTGAAAAGGGGGGATCAGCCCCTGGGAACTCTGCTTGAAAAGGGGGGATCAGCCCCTGGGAACTCTGCTTGAAAAGGGGGGATCAGCCCCTGAGAACTCTGTGAGTAAAGGGGGGATCAGCCCCTGGGAGCTCTGATTGAAAAGGGGGGATCAGCCCCTGGGAGCTCTGATTGAAAAGGGGGGATCAGCCCCTGAGAACTCTGCTTGAAAAGGGGGGATCAGCCCCTGGGAGCTCTGATTGAAAAGGGGGGATCAGCCCCTGAGAACTCTGTGAGTAAAGGGGGGATCAGCCCCCCAGCTCCCTTCCCCACTCAGCCTGCACATGAATTCATGTTCCAGCCTTTGCACTTCTCTCCTGGGAGATCAAGTGACCCTCCTGCAGGGCTGGGGTTCAGGTCAGCCACTGGGGAGCACCAGGGTGTAAGGAGTGAAGTGTTGGGGGGTGAAGGAGCCTCTGAGCTCGATGCCCTCAGCACAGGGACCCCCAAAAGACCCTGCACAGACCAGTCTACTGCTTACGTGTGAGCACTCCAAACTCCCCGTGAGCACAGAGCAACGGGCTTGCTGCTTAGGTGCAGTTTCATGGTGGCTTTTATTTAATTCTCTGTGCCTGTTCCATGATTTTGGCTATTTTCTGAAGCCAGGTGGTGATTTGGGCATCACAGCTTCCATTTTCTTGTTTTAAATCCCTGTGCTCATTGCTGAAGTCTGAGCATGCAAGCTCAGGTGCCCGAGTGCTTTGGCCATTAAGAAGAAATTCTTTGCATGATATTTCTTGATGTAAAGATTAATTTTGTGATCTTTGTGCCCTTTTTTGGGTTGATTGCTGTTGTCTGAGTGGTTGTCAAGGATAGGGTTGTATGTGCTTTAAGGATGGGGTCTGCAAAGGCTGATCAGAGGCCTGAAGGGGTCAGTGATTTCCCTTAGAGCCAGAGCTGCAGGAAGAGGGTCCTGGCAGCAGGAAGGGGTGCAGGTGGTTCTTGGGTTTTTCCCTTGTGGTTGCCTTGTAGCCAAGCCCAGGCTGGAGGGCAGGAGAACTCAGTGATTGAAGAAGGAGTGGAGATGGAGCAGGGCAGAGATCTGTGAGCCCCTAAAGCCCGTGTGAAGACTGGCCCTCTCAGGCAGCATTGTGCTTGCCAGATTTGTTCACAAAGCCCGTGGAAATCTGCTAAATCCTGGGCTCCCACTGCAGTGCCCAGAGCAGGGCAGTGGGGCTGTGTGCTCCAGCCCGAAGTGCTGCTGCAGGGCTGTGCATCCTGGGATCCCCTTTCTCCCAAACCCACCTGTGCCTTGGAGAGACAACAGCCATGGGCTGAGTCTGGGAGCTCAGGGCAAAGAATTTAACCCAGATCTGTCCATCTTCCCTCACTGTTTCACTGTTTAAAGTGAAACTATTGATGCAGGAAGCAGGAAAATTTATCTGTGAAAAATTGCACTTGGAACGCTGGTTTTGGCTCATTCTGAGCAATGAGAGAGCATGAAATTGCTGTGAATCCTCAGGGCTTTCCTGGACAGTGTGTGAGCCCAGAGCAAAACGTTTATTGTAAAATACCTTCTAATTGCAGTGCTTAAAGTGGGCACTGCTGGCTTTGCACTGGCTCTGGGCTTTGTTTCCTCTGGGCAGCTGGGAGCAGCGGGCACACAAAGCACAGGGGTCATTTGAGCAGGAATCAGCGCTTTAAACAAACACTGGGAATGAACTGAGCTCTCCCTCCACCCTTTTGATTTTCTGGGTGACTCCAGAAGGCTCAGAGGGAGTGGGGCTGGTGCTGGCCATGCTCCTGATTGTCCAGGGTGGGACCCAGGGGTGCTGCCATCAGTGCTCCCCTTGGCTTCGAGGCGCTCTTGTCCGGGCACCCATTGCTGGCACCCAGTTGGCTCCGAGCTGCTTGTTAAAATGAGCTGGGAGGCTGCTGGGGCAGGGAGCAGAGGGGCTGCTGGCACCCCACAGCCCTCTGTGCTCCTGGGGGTGTCCCCACAGCAGCATCCCCAGTGCCATTGCTGTCTCCTGGAGATGCCTGCACTTCCCAGGCATTGCTGAGGGAAAAGAGGGGCACTGGGGCTGTTCTGTCACTCTGCTGGCTACAAATTCTCCTTGCTGGCATCCCTGTCAGGCAGAGCAGGGTGGTGTCAGCTGCCCATCTCTGCTGAGGGGGTCAGGGAGGCACAGAGGTGCCACACTGAGGTGGCACAGTGGTGGAGGTCACACAGCATTAGTGGCTCAGCAGCAGTGACAGGGAAGCTGCTCCCAGCTGAGCCAGCCCGTGGATGTGGTGCCTGGCAAAGAGCATTTTAGCAGGGCATCGATTGCTTTCAGTGGGCTGGATTGCTGGGGGGCTCCTCCAGTGCTGGAGCCATCCTGTGAGTGTGTCAGTGGGGAGGGTTTGGCCAAGCTTGGTAATCAATCCCAGTTTCCATCTCGGGCTCGCGGGGCCGGCGGCGCTCCCGCACGGAGAGAGCAGCACTCACACTTGAGCTGTTTGGAGTGCCGTGTCTCAGGGATGCTTTTATCTCAGAACTGGGATAAAAGCTTTCTTCAGGGGCACAGGGATTAATTTTTCACACATCTGTCCACTGGAATGCAATAAGGGAGCCTTTGTTCAGGCTCTTTCCTCGGAGCGCCTTCTCCACCCTTGTTATTTCACTCTTCTTTTGCATGGCAAAACTTTTTGTCCTGCATTTCAAATAGATCCTGAGTGTCCCTGGCAGCTGAACAAGAGAAACAAACTTTCCAGCCCTGTTTTTTGTGCTGTTCTCAAGGGATGCTTGGTGATTTGAAGGGTATTTGATTGGTTTTGGCAGAGGCATTTTATTCCATGGAAAATCCACGGCTCCTCCAGTCCCCTATGGATGGTTTAGGGAGCCCCTGGAGCCTCCAAATGAGAGATCTGTGGGTGGCCAGCTGGTGGTGGAAGTGCCATGGGAACGCTGAGGACACTGCTCTTGGACCACGGTGGGCAGGGAGGGACAGGGGACAGTGCCAGCTCTGCTCCTGCCTGAGCGCAGTGGGAGGGCCCAGAGCTTGGCCCAGACATGGCTCTGCATGGAAATGAAGCCCCAGAGCCCCAGCTCTTGTCCTGCACATGCTTTCCTTGCTCTTTGGAGGGTGGTTTTACTCTTAACACCAAAGTCCTCTCACTCCTGCCCAAATCATGTGTGGGGGGACCCAGCCAGGGTTGATGGCTCCATCCAGTGAGAGGGAGTTCGGGTTCAGCACTGGTTACAGCATCCCCCAGTGTGGATGTGCTTCCCCCACATCCCACTCCACGGAGGCTGCAGCAGTTACCAGCAGACAGGCTCACCAGAGGACCAGGCTGGCTGTGCAGTGCTGCTCTCTGTGCATTGCAGGGAGCACCACCACCCTGGGGATCCTCTGCATACATTTACCTGTGCTGTTTTCTTCCCCCCAACAGCCCTATTACCATATTTAAATGCAAGTATGTCTTTTTTTGATTGATGTTTTAAGTAGCTTTAAGTTATTCTAGCCTAGTGCTCTGTTCCTTGGCCTGGTAGCTGAGCTGTAGCTGAGCCATAGTGCTGAAGGTAGTGGGGCTGTAGTGTGCTGGGCTCTCTCTCTTGCTCTCAGGCTCACTCTTCTCTTTCTCAGTGCCTCAGTTGCTCTCCTGTGGTTCCTCAGCCTTGCAAAGCAGCTGTGATCGTGGTCCTGGTGCCTGCTCAAGGACCAGGTTCCATTGTGGTGGCCACCCCAGGCTTGTCCTGTCGGGTGGCAGGAGCAGCTGGAGCTCCCAGGGACCAGGAACCTCCCTGGAGTCATTGCCCTTGGGATTTGGGGTTCTTGCTGATTGCCTGGACTTTGCCATTGCCCTCTTAAAATACATATATTGGAAGTCACAATCTCTGGCAGATCTTTTGAATGTTAATTAAATAAATCTTGCTGGCAGCATTCCATTCCTCTGCAAGGGCTCGGTTCCCTGGAGCAGGGAGGATGTCATAGAGCTCCTTGATCTGCGGCTGGTTTGCTTTCAGGAGCGTTTCCTTCTTTCCTCTTCCTCTTCCCTCTTCCTTCTTTACTTCTCTCCTTCTTTCCTTCTTTCTTTCTTCCTTAAACCACATCCCATT
This sequence comes from Molothrus ater, assembly GCF_012460135.2. NCBI lineage: Eukaryota > Metazoa > Chordata > Aves > Passeriformes > Icteridae > Molothrus > Molothrus ater. The sequence continues at coordinate 10,413,127 of NC_050498.2, read as the reverse complement.
GAATTTTTTCTGCTTGATCCCAGCAAATTTGTGATCTTGACATGAGCACCTCCTCATCTGTTCCATTCCTGCTTTGTCTATAGACCAGCACATTATTATCACCTGCAGATAAGCCAGGAGGAGAATTCCCTGGTTGTTTGTGGAGCAGGCTGACCCTGTTCCTGCAGGAGCATGGAGGCACGAGCTGAGAGCTGCAGGCTGTGCCTCCAGCCTGTCCTTGGCTCCAGGCTGTGCCATGGCCATTCCTCCTGTGCCCAGGGGATTTGTGCCCGCAGCGGGCACTGGCCAGGGCTGGGCTGTCCCCAGGTGGCACGGAGGGCCAGGCTGGCAGCTCCAGGTGCCCGTGGCCCTCAGGGACTCGTGGTACCCACTGGCCTGTGTCTTTACCCTTCTCCTTTTCTCCACGGCCAGGTTTCCCAGCAGCGGCTTACGGACCAGTAGCAGCGGCAGCCGTGGCGGCAGCAAGAGGATCAGGTAGGGGGGCCCGTGGAAGAGCAAACCCTCAGAGTGCAGGGTCAGGTAAAAGCTCTGTCGGTATTCTGTGTGGCTGCAGCTCTCCATCATTTCTCTGATTTTCCTCACACTTATCCTGGGGACCTGAAAACAATCAATCAAAATGAAAAAATTAGAGAAAAAATAAGTAATCAATCCCAATCCAAACCCAAACTACAAGCAGAGGCCACGGGGGCTGGAGCACCTGCAGGAGATTGGCATGAGAACTGCCAAAACCAGGGTAGATATTCCGATTTGTTTCTTTCTTTATTCCTTTATTGCGTTGGTTTCTTTGTTTGTTGGGTTTAAATTCGAGGCTCTAAAAGACACCCCAAAAAAGATCAATTTCTGTTTTCAGAAAAAAGGTTTTGGTTTCTCACAGGAAGCTGGGGTTGGGTTGAGGTGGTGGCAGCAGCTCTGGGTGCTCCCGCCGTGCCCAGAGCTGCTGTCACCTCCTCCACCATGGCCAGCACGGGGCATCTTGGGCTGGCATCACTGGTGCCATTGTCACCAGCACACGGCTGACAGTTCACCATCCCTGCCTGCTCCAACCCCACCACTTCCATGAGGAACCACAAAGCTTTTCTTCTGTCCTTCTGAAAACTCTTTTTTTTTTTCCCCTTAAGGGAAATAAAGAAATAAATCGTTGCCAATTGCCGTTACTGCCTTAGGTTTAAATTTTGCTAAAGATGTGAATCAGCACTTTGCTCAGGTGGCAGAGTTCAGAGCAGCCCTCAGCGAGCCGTGGGCTCCCGCAGCAGGCCGGGATGGAGCCGCTGCGGGGACAGAGCCGCTGCCAGCCCCGTGTCCTCTGTGCCAGCGTGTCCCCAGGGGACACGGGGCTGGCAGCACCTCCCAGCTCACTCAGGGCTGAGCTGGGCGCTCTCGTGGCTTTTCGGGCAGTGCCGGCGTTGAGGAGGCGCTCCCGAAAAGCCCCAGCTGCGTGAGGGAGCAGAGGTGGGCGCAGGCCCAGGCGTGTCTCAGCAGGAGCCTGGGGCCGTGAGGCCAGAGAAAGACACCAGGAGAACTCCGTTCCATGCAAACTGGCACTGCTTGCAGGCTACAAAGGACTCTCTGTACCAGTTCCATCCTGTGGCATGTAGAGAGCGCCTAAGGGGTGACTTGCCAGCCTGGTTGTGGGGATCCCCCAACTCCCAGCTTCTCCTACTGCCCCGGCACAGAGGGGGAAAAACAAACCCAAAGAGGGAGAAAAAAAACCACCCCAAACCCAAACAAATCCCAAGATTGCTTTTGCATATGCTTCCAGGAAAACAGACCTCATTGTTTCTGCCTCTTCCTCATGTTTTGCCCTTCAGGTTTTGTTTTACGTGCAAACAGACCTGGTGAGTTGCCCCTTAGCAAGGCACAGAGGGTTTGGCTGGATTAACGTTGCTTCCCTGATTATTATTATTATTTTTTTTAATCGGAGTGCTTTTGGTGCCCATTACAACTGAACTGAGCATTGATCAATTCTGTGCCTGAAAATCATTTGTCTTTAATTTGAGTGTTTTTTGGTTTCTCTTTTGTTGGGTTTTCTGATTTGTTTTTTCAGTTTTTTTGTTTTTTGATTTGAACTTGCAATACGAAACTAAATCTAACCCTAAATTAACAACACCCTTTCTGGCAAGTTTAAAGAGCAGTATGGTGTTTGGAAATGTCTTTTCAAGCCTCAAAATTGCCTGCGTGCACAAAACTGGCAAAAACCCCAAAACTGAATCCAAAGAGCCCCCGTCCCGCCCCAGCCCTGAGGTCTCAAGGAGGAAGGTGGGTTTGTCACCGGCCCCGCTCACATCTGCACCAAGCCTGGTCTGGGAACGGGGGGGTTTCTGTAGACTCATCTCCATCCAGAGCTGGTTTTGGAAGGGACATCCTGGGTTTGCCACTCCATCAGCAATGGTAGTGAATTGTATCCAGGAGCAGTGGAGTCCGATCGATCTTGCGCTGCAGTGTACGGGCCCGATTCATTACAAGAAAAATGGCTGGGGTTTTTCCTTCTTTCCTTTTCAGTTGGGTTTTTGTTTTCCCTTCACAAATTCGCACAGCCCTCCTTCACACGTGCCTGGTCCAAAGCACAGAGCACAGCACGGCTGGCCCTAACTGGCCCCTTTCTGCCAGGAAATGGGAAAGAGCTGGCAAACACCCGGGCAGGCGCGTCCCACCACCCCCAGCTCACTGGGAGAGCTCTGCCCAGGGCTGCTGGAGCACAGCACAGAGCAAGCATTGGCCAGGAGGTTCCTGGAAGGCATCGATGGCAGTCCATGTCATCAGTGTCCCCATCACTGCTGCCTCTTCAGCAGCTCTCTGGCCCCGTCCCGCCGGCTCTTCCCCACCTTCCTGGCATCAGTGCCAGCACAGAGACTGAGCACCCTCAGAGAGCATCCACCTTCAGTGCGTGTCTTGTTCTCCCCGGGAAGCTGCAGCCCTCTCACTCCAAGCCCCTGGGCACTGGCCACCTTGCTTTGTCCCTGGGGTGACACTCCTCCTCTTGGGACACACCTGCATGTTTGCTGAGTCAGCAGGGAGCCTGCTGGGGGCAGGTACCTGTTCGGGGCCTCCTCCCTGCCCTCACCCTTTCTTTTTCTATGGCAGCGTGTCACCAGCTGACCTTGCTAGATAAACAGGTTCTTCTGTGTCACAGCAGGTCTGTCCTACAGCCAGCAGAAAGGGCCGTGTCCCTGTGCCCGTGCTCAGTGCCACCATAAATTCCCGTCCCGCGTGGCTGCTCGCGTGCCGGCAGGGTGAGCGCGGCCGTGCTGCTCGGCATAAATCACGTCCCCGTTTGACATCCCAGTGATGAGGGGACAGCTGAGGTCCTTCCAGCAGACACAGCTCTGGCCACATCCATTCGCTCCGGGTGGGGCTGTGCTGCCGAATCCCTCCACTGGTTTTGACAACCTCACCCATTCTTGTATTTTTTTAATGAATTGGGACCTGAGCCACGGAAAACGAGCAAAGTTAAAAGTCTGAATGCTGCAAACTCCTCCTAGACAACTTCACTATCAGTGTCACGTTTCTTTTGAATCCACCTGACATATTTTACGTGTAAAACATTTTTGTCGTGTAAATGCTTTTTTTGAAATACAGTCATGGGGGGGGCACATTTTTCTCTTGCATTTGACATGGGAGGGGTTCATCTGGCAGGAGAGCGAGATGAGGAAAATTTGGCAGGAGAGGGTTTTCGTTCCTTCCTCTTTGGTTCATTGACAAGCCTGAGATTTTTCCAGTTCCCATCCTGTTGCTACCAGCTGTTCCTCCCTGAGGACTGGAGACAAAACCCCTAAGGCCACAGGAATCCAGCCCTGTCCCAGCTCCCTCGGGCAGGCTGTGCCCGCCGAGCCGGCCGGCGGCACTCGGCACAGCGGGACGGCGCAGCGCCACGGCGCCAGGGGCTGCTCCCCACCCCAACCCCTGGCACATCTGGATTTTGGGCCCCAGTCCCGGCTTGCCAGTGCTGCCTTTGAGCCCTGCGCCCCAACAACCCCTTACTGGACTTTATACTTGCCAGCTATAACAAATCTCGTAACGTGAGCTACTGACCTTGATGGTGAGTGTGAGCAGTTATGTTTTGTTGTTTTCTCTCTTGCTTGGTTGGGGCTGCTGTGAGAGAGGGTGTCTCTGAGGCAAACTTTCCGGCCTCTCTTACACTCGGACGTGCACACCTCCTCTCAAACACTCTTCTGAGCGCTCTCAGCGGGAAGGTTTGTCCACACCTATTAATCCTCTCTCAGTGTCCAGCTTCTTGTTAGTAGCAGCTGGTTGCATGTTTTTTGCTTGTTCGGACGAAACGGTTCAAGAAACGACTCATATCAACTCTTGAGAAATGTCTCTATTTTTTTGTACACTTTCTTTCTTTTGATGTTTTTTATTAATTTCCCTTACTTAAAAAACAAAACACCTGTCGTCCCGTAAAACATTTCACATCTCCCCTTGCCTGTTCTTAGAGTGTATGTATCTGTGGGACTGAACTAAATGCATGCACTGTAGTAGTCGTACTGGTAGCAGTAGATGTAGTTGTAGAACATGCATTGTCGAGTTGATATTATAGGCACCATCAACGCGAACGAGCGTGGCAGATAAAAGCAGAGCCTTGGTCTGATTGAAAGCGTAGGGATAACACAGCAGAGAGCTGCTGATGGCTTGGATCCATAGAGCCCTATTCGTTAAATCCCATTATCTGGAAGTTTAAATTGAAGCCGGCTGTAGGCAACCTATACCCTCTGTACAAGAACCCGCACATGCTCTTATGCTGATAGTAAAACTGACCTTTTTTTAATTCAAATTAACCCCCCTAGGAACTGAAACACTGACTATAACCGTATTCTCTTATTTTTATTTTGTATCCAAAAGAACCTAAGATATTTTTCAAATCATTTTACAATCATGGTTTCTCCATCAGCCTGTTACTTGTCCATATTAGCCCATAGACTCATTCGTTGGCGGTCGTAGACCAGATGTGCCACACGCAAATCACTCCATTTGGGAATCCAATAATTCCGTGTGTGAGGCGGCTCCGTGCAGCCTGTCCTGAGCCACCGAGTGATTGTTTGTAGGTCATAAACCTTAAATCTTATTATGCAACAGAGACTCCGAGCTAGTGATGGGTCGTACTCATTGCCATGTCACCCAGCTTAAGGGAACATTTTTAAATGAAGATTTAACATTTCATAAATATCAGCATGAGGAGTTCGAGGCAAGTTCATCCTCTGTGCCACGAGCCAGCAGTGGCTTTGCTTCTCCTGCCTGGGTTTCTGTGCTAAACTTGGAAAATGCAGAGACGGCGCTGCAGTCAGTAAATCCAACAGATGGTAATTGAGATCCTGAATTAGGCTTTGGTTTATTTGTTGTTTAGTTTGCTGCTTGTCAGAAAACACCCTGATGGGAGCAGAAAAGCTCCTCTCTGGTGTGGTCACTCCTCTCCTCCTCCCCATGCCCTGGCCATCCCCAAAGCCAGCTGTGCTGGGTGGGAACCTCTCCCTGCTCTGCTGGGCAGAGCCACACACTCATTAATGCACTTCAGGCAGCAAGGGCTTTCAAAGGAAATAAAATATCCAGAGTGGGCTTTCCAGTGTAATTAAGGATTTGTGTCTGCTCCTTACCTCTAATAGAGCATTGAGTAAATCAAGCAAACAAGCACTGGGGCTGACACAGTGCAAGGTGAGCTGAGCTGCCCCTGGTGCTGCCAGGGAGATGAACACCTGTGTGCCAAGGCAGGGATAAGGTTCCCTTTGGATCTCAGTTTTCCAGGGAAAAGGGGAGCCCGTTGTTCATTGCACCCCAGCACCTGATGAAGTCAGGAGTGTGCCTGAAACTCAGCAGAGCGATAAATTGCATGGGGTTGAGGAAACCTTGTCTGACTCCTAAGGAAGGTGCTCCAAAATCTAATCTACTCATAATTTAGCAAATTATGGCCATGAAAAGGGGGACAGTGGTTGGGCTGTGTGTGCAGGGGGAGAGGAGCTGCCATGGGCTCATGGAGATGTCAGGAGGAGCATTTCAAATATCCAGCCATGAACCAATTTGGGATTTCTACGGCCCACTGGGAGGACTCCCTGGTGGCACGGTGTCTCTGGTGGAATGGCTCTCCCTTTTTTATTTTCCTCTATAAAAGTACATAAAGTTTAATCCAGGCTATGTAATCTCAAAAGCCAGAACCTAACAAGTGGACCACTTGGGAGCAGCAAGGGCTGGAATTTCTCACTCCACTGGAACGCCAGTAATTACATGACAGAGCCTGGCGGGTGATGCTCTGGGAAATTAATGGCTGCATTGGATTTTATCCTTTGCTTATCTCCCTGGCAGAGGCAGCGCCTGCTGGGGAGCACGGCGGGTGGCCAGGCAGGGCCCCCACACTGGGGGGGCTTCGGGGAGGGGTGGGAGCAAGGGAAATCATCCTGGTTTGAACAGGAATTCCATCGGCCAGGCTCGACACGCAGCAGCCCCAGTTGGTGAATGCACTCTGGAGGAGCCACTCCACATTCCCATGGGTGGTTTTTTGTTACTGACATACTGGGAGCCCTACAGTTACTTGTCTGTCTACTACCCCAATTTAAAAAATAATAACAATGAAAGAGGCATCTTTTCTGTTTGGCTCAGAAGTGCTGTGCTGCTCCAGGATGGGAATCCCACAGGTCCTTTTCACAGCAGGCTCCAGGCAGAAGAAACCCTGGGTCTTGTTTTACTGTAGGATGCCACTTTTGGATCTTTTTTGATCCATGGGGGACTGAGCTTCTTCCTGCAGTGCCGGGGAGAAAATTCAGTAGATACGAAACAATTTGGTGCTGCTGCTGCTCGACCTTGGCCACAGCAGCCAGTGTTTGACAGGGCACTGGGCTGAAGTCTATTGAGGTTAAAATACATCAGCTTTAATCAATAATTTTGTAATAGAAAATCTTGTGCGCTTGATAAATCATCTCCAGTGCAATTAGTGACCACCTCTGAAGTGCAGTTGAAGTTAATCTCTAGCAAATTTAGCCGGTAACTTTTAATAGTCTTTGCCATCAGGAGAATTATTTTCCACGGGAAAATGCTCCTCAGAATGCTCATCATGCTGTTTTATTTAGGGAGAAAATCTTCTCTGTGAGGGTGGGGAGGCACAGGTTGTTGAGAGAAGCTGTGGCTGCCCCATCCCTGGAAGTGACCAGGAGCTGGAGCAGCCTGGATGGTAGAAGATGTCCCTGCACATGGCAGGGGGTTGGAACAACTTTGGTACCCTCCAAAGCCCTGCCACAGCCAATTATCCATGTTTTATTCCCTTTCTCCCAGCGGAAGCTGGGGGACAGAGCTGTTGGCAGTTGTAATTAGACTTTGTTCCCTGCAAGATGCAGACAAGTTGTTGCAGAGCTTGAAGTGGGGTTTTAGCACGTGCTCTCCAGGGCATGAGATCTTCCAGCACAGGATGGTGTCCCGTGCATTTTAATCCCTAAACAGGTAAAATGCTGCCAGAGCTGAGGGTAACTTGCCTCTCCAGCAGGCTGTTACCCATTAGTGGAACAACTGCTAACTGTGAGGCAGCCCGCGTTGGACTGACACTCTACTGTCAGTATTTTCACGCTGATTCTCTCCCCAAATGCTTTAAAAGTAAATACATAATTACAGTGATGTTTTTTCTCCCTCTCTTCTCTCTGAAATAGAAGGCTGCCAGAGGAGCAGAGTAGTTTTTCCTTGCAGCAGATGTTGGTGTGCATCTGGCTCCGTGTGAGCTCAAGAAGCACGGTGGGTTAGGAGTTGCCAGAGAGTGCAAAATGGATCTGCAGGTATATAAACCTGAGCTGTTTAAAAATAATGAACTCACAAAGCTGGGGCCTTTGTGAGCATTTCCTGATGGTTAAAAGAGCCCAGAACTCTGTGCCCTGACCCTGACTGGGGTGTCAGCTGCCAACAGCGTGGCTGGTGCCACCAGCTCTCCCCCGGGCACCATGTGCTGGGCAGCAGCTTGCCTGGTGCAGAGCCTCCCACAGGACTGGGGGCTTCCAGGTTGGATGCCTCTTCTGTTTCCTGGATAACCTCCCCGTGCTCCTGAGCATACCCTCAGCCTGTGGGATCAGCAGTGGAAAGGTGCCCCCCAGGCAAGGCTCTCCTGCTACTATGACTTGAATTATGCAGCAAAACAAAGACCCGTTTTTTGTTTAATTTTCCTCCTGTATTGTCTGTTATTGTACAAAAGGCTTCAATTTCAAATTACAGGAGTGATAGCCAGTTAATGTGGTACAGTGGGAGGCCGGAGTTGCTGTTGCTATGGCAATGGAGTTCGGCTCATTTGTTTTGTAGATGAGTAATTACTACGCAATTAGAGTAGGCTAAAAATAAAGGGGCCTTTTGTTCCCTCTTACTCATTAATATTAATAAAAGACCTGTCCGGGCTGTGGTAAACAATTAATGCAGATGTGGTTGCCCATGGTAGAATTAACAGCAGCTTTCCTGCTCCTCGGCATGAGGTGAAGGCGCCGGCATCACCTGGCTCAGCTCTTCCTTCATTTTAAATGGAAAAATGGTTACAGAGGGGTCTGTGATATCCCAGCAGCTGAGCTTTAGCTCTTATTTGCCAGTTGGATGGGTGGTAATAAGTGTTAAAGCTTGGTGTGCAGGCACAGGCAGCGGGAGCAGCGCTGGGGTCGGCGCCTGCGACACAGCGAGCGCCCGCAGCCGCCGAGGGCCCCGCCAGGAACCCAGCAGCAGCAGCAGCTCCTGGTGCTGACAGATCCTCATTCATCCCCCTTGGAGAAATGCCAGGGCTGGAGCAAGAATCTTGCCCAAAAACCTGAGCACAGGCAAGGACAAGCGGGGTGCTGCTGAAATGACTCCAGCACGGCATGTTACAAACACAGATCGACAAAAAAGAGTGTAAGGAGCGGTCCCCCGAGCATTTGATGTGAAGTAAAAAGATGACAGTACCCTTAGCCTGGATATTAGGATGAAATTCTTCTCTAGGAGCGTGGGCAGGCCCTGGCACAGGGTAGCCAGAGAAGCTGTGGCTGCCCCTGGATCCCTGGCAGTGTCCAAGGCCAGGCTGGACAGGGCTTTGAGCACCCTGCGGTAGTGGAGGGTGTCCCTGCCCATGGCAGGGGGTGGCACTGGATGGGCTTTAAGGTCTCATCCAAACCATTCTGTCATTCTGTGAGGTATGTAAACATTAATTACATCACATTTTAAATTAGCTGTAAAACCAGTTAAATTGGCAGGAACCACTTAGGAAATGGACTTGACAGCATTTTTCTGCCTCCTTGGTTTATTTGTGAGGTCCGGCTGAGCTGGTGAGCATCCCGTGCCTGCAGGGAGGGACAGTGGAGCAGCACAGAGCTGGCAACAGGGCTGATGAGTGGTCACCTGCTCCCTGCATCATCCCTGGGCTGCTTGGCACCCCTGGAAAACACCATCAGGAAGGCAGAACCTCTCCAAAGGGCAAATACCCCAGCCCAGAGCCCTGAATCCTCTGCTGGGGGGGGCTGTGGGTGCACAGAACCGCATCCCTCCCAAACTGTTTAACTAATGGAGGGAATCGTAGCAGAGCCTTTGTAAGGTCGACATTTGTTTGTTGTTAAGGATCTAATTAGAAACATGAGAGGAAGCTGAATGGCTGCTTGCTCGGCTAATTAGCGACATGCACGAAGACCACTTTGAACTTCAAGGACACAAAGCTATTAGCGCTTACATCAAAAATGGATTAAACTTCTGTGCTTTCATAATGATTAAAGATGAGCCGCTGGAGAGGAAATCCTTTTGTGAGGCTGTGACAAGAGCTGGCTCCCTGGCTGCAGCTCCTACAAGCCAAGCTTTGTGTGGCCTCCGTGTCGCGCCCGGCCCCGCGCGAGTGACACCACTAACACACGCTATGGAAAATGGGATTAGGCAATAAATATTGATCGTTGGCAAAAAGTTACAGCTGAGCCGCAAAGTGCAGCTATTTGTCCTGCAGGAATTAGAGCAGCTGGGCTCGAACACGCTGAATTTTGTGCCTTCTGCAGATTGGTGCACATCAGCAGCTTCCAGATGTGGTGGATGCCTTGGATGTGTTAAGTGCAGTACTTAGTAGAGCGCAGGGGCTCACATGCAGCAGTGGGTTTGTGGAACACCGGCACCAGATGAATTTTTATCTTGCCTAAGCTTGTGGAAGCTGCCCAGCTCTTGCTCGGGGCTCATCTCAGGTAGTTCAGCAGTTGGTTTGTGTCGTGCTGGGCTGGAGGAGCAGTGTGGTGGGAGGACACTGAGGCTGCAGCAGGAACAGTTTCCTCAAGATCCCAGGTGCCATTATCACCCCATTGTGCCCAGCTCCAGGAAGGTGGGCAGCACTCAGCCCTCCCTCCTGGTTCCCACTCGCTTCCAGCCGTAATTGCCAGCTCACCACCCACTGCTTGCTGTCATTACCCTGCGATATTTTGATGTGTGAAGCCATTTCCGAAGGGGCTGCAGCCGCAGAACAACCTTTGAAAGTGTGACTGCTGCTAGAAAATAACGTACAAATAGTACGTTGTTAGGGCAGATCTCGGTGTGCCTCAGCCTCATCACGACTTATTTTGCTGATGAGCCCGACAGTTGTTGTATTTTCCTTTTTCTCTGCAGGGCCAGTGTAGCTGCAGGGGAGGGATAACCCGGGGCAGCCTGGCTGCTCCCCATTACGGAGCGTGTTGGGGTGACAGGGAAGGCACAGCTCTCGCCTTTGATTTTCCAGGCAGGACCGAGCCAGCTGTCATCTGCAGCTCTTCACACTTGCAGAGGAGCCGTGTCTGCCACAGGGTTCTTAGAGAGAGAGTTTGCTTTTCAAGTCTGCTTGGGAAGAGCAGGAGCAGAGGGATGCAGGTCCCCATGAGAGATGTACAACATGGCAGCTCTCGTCGTGACGCCGGCGTTATTTGTTTTCCTGGTTTGTCTCCCACTTTCGCTTCCAGCGAGTTGGGAGCTGTTTGTACCTTGTTATTCTCCAGAATATCTGTGTGTTTCCAGCTCATTATTTCCGAGATGTCCGTGAGCTGGAGCATTGATCCGAGTTCGAGGTGCGCCACACGCTGCCTCCCACAGAACCCACGCTCTGTAAAAGCTTGGGCACGAGGAAGCGATGCTTCCATGGCTCAACCTGACCACAAAGGAAGGGGTTTGGAGCTCTGTGAGGTGATTGGTGTAGAAAAAAAGAGCCTGAATATGAATGTTTATTTCTCAGTGCTGTGGCAGTGCACTCCTGCAGCCTGAATAGGCCACTGAGAACCAGGAGCACCGATGCCTTATTTCAGACTGGCATTAATTTGTACATCCAGTCCCGGGTAAATGACATTCTGGTTGTTAGCAGCTCTGAAAAGCAAGGTACAAACTCCCATTAACTTCAGCCCTGACTGCACAAAGAATTAGCCTTGGCCAAGCGATCTGTAACATGGGTGCAGCGCTGCTAATGATATTTATAAGGCTCTGAGCACTAATGATGTAAGATCTGCATGCGGTGCTGAAGTTGCGCTGGTTATTTAAGGTATCAGCGTCACGCTGGGAGTGCTGCTCTGTTAGTCATGCGTGCGACAGCGTGGCCATCAGGGCTCCCCTCTGGGACACTCGGTCCCCAGGGAAGGGGGGACTGTCCCCTGCCACTCGCTGTGGTTCTGCTCCGTGTCCTCTGCAGAGGCAGCACAGCAGGCTGGAATGCTTGGGGACAGGTGATGCTCCTGCTGTGAGAGTCTTCTCTGAAAATCCAGCAGAAAATGGACCCAAGTGGCTCAAATTCATAAATGTATAGAATCCTATAGCAGGGTGGGTTGGAAGGGACCTTAAAGACCAACCCAGTGTCCTGGGAAGGGACACCTTCCACTACACCAGGTCGCTCCAACCTGGCTTTGAAATGAAATGCCACCAGGCTGTGGGGCAGCCCCCTGTCCCAGCTGGGCTGCTCAGTGCCCTGTGCCCTGCCTGCTCCCATCCCTGCCAGCAGCATTCAGTGTTATTATATCATTTACTCCTTCGTGCTGGAAGATGATGTTTGCAGCATGTTCTATGAATTTTTCATAAAGATAGAAAAACAGACTAATCTTGTGAGCTTTGAGTCTTGGTGGTGGGTAATGGCTTTGATTTAAAGCATTTTGTCTTAATGATAGTTATATTGAAAATTTCCTGCTGCTTTCAAGCACGTTTAGTTATTATCATAAACATTGATGGTGGAAATGCCTGCCAAATTGTGCGTGGCTGTTTATGGCAGATGAGAGAGTCATCCAGAAATTATAGCTCTGGAGCAACAAGTTGTGAAGAAACCTGTTTGTGCAGGAATCCACCCTGAGGGCAGTGGGACAAGGCAGGAACAAGGAGGGGTCTTGGAGGAAAAAAGGGCTGGAGATGACCAGCTCTGGTTGTAGGGTATGCTTGACAGGAGATGAAAAATGAATTTATTATGAGAATCATAGAATCATTTATGTTGGAAAAGACTTCTAAAATCAGTGAATGTTACTTTAACCCCACACTGCCAAGCTCCCCCATCCCTGCAGAGCTGCTCACCCCCATGCATGGCTGCCCTAGGACAAGGAATATTTTAGTGGTGCCTAAGTGGGTTTTTTGTCATCAGGTCCCATTTACTGGTCCCTAAGGGCCTGACTGTCATCCCAGTACCGTGTGAGTTCCCCCTGTAGGACAGTGATGTCAAAATCCTCACGTCTCTTCTCCTTTTCCCTTCCTCTTTTCCTTCATCACTCATGGCTGAGTTGGGTTTATTTGGGTGAGATTCCAGCATGGCTCAGTTGAGTTTACTTGGGGGGGATTCCAGCATCCAGCTTGTCATGCTCTGCCCAAGCCCAGCAGCCTTGGGGTCCTTGTTAGCAAATGCCAGCAGGAGCCCTGACTTAGAAATATCTCAGCAGTTCATGGAGGGAGAGTTTATCTTCCAGCACTGACCTTTGTGGTTGAACACAGCTGAAGGTGTGGGCAGGGTCTGTGTGAGCGTGGCAGTTTGCAAGAGAAGGCTCCAGACACACATCCCTGCCTCCTGCCCTGCCTCAGCCTGGGCTGCTTTGGCTTCCAGCTCTTGGCTCCTTGACACAAAGCACTTGGCTGAAGGTGGAGGAGCATCCCACACGCATGTTAAATGGGGATAAAGGCTCTGCTGAAGGATGGGCTGAGATAAAGCCTCACTGCCTGAAGAGGTCCAGCTCCTGCTGTGCCAGCCCTGCACAGCAGCTCCCAACTCCACAGCACCAATGTTGGCATTGAAAGATCCTGCTGGGGCTGCTCTATGAACCCACATTTTTTATATCCTTCTGTGTCCCCTCTCACATTCCCTCAGTGCTTTTCAGTGCTCCCCAAGGCACTGTGGCACTGGGCAGAGTGGGCCTGAGGCTCCCCAAAGCCTGTCCCTCAGGCTTCACCTGCTGATCAAAATTCACAGGCTCAGAGTCTTCTCTGTAAGAAAAACCACAGCAAATTCAAAGTGAAGCAAGCAAGACATTAGCCTGCCCTGTTCCGTCACTGCCAGAGCTGCTGGCTGCTGGCCCTTGATCTCCATCAGCACAGGAAGGAGCTTCTGTAGTGCAGGGATGGAGGATGGCTGGGGCCGAAGATAAAAGGTGGTTGGCTGTGACTTACAAGCACATCTAATCTTTGCACATCTCTCCTGACCTTGATCTATCACAGGGCTTCCTGGGGACGCTTGGGATTGCGAGTTTTGCATGGAGGAAGCCTTTGAGCTGGAGGTGCTTAGGCACAGGCTCAGAGCTGTGAAGTTGCCCTGCTGCAGGATGGCTTCCTGTGCACTTGGTTGGGAAATGGCACCTGAAATGAGTCCTTTGCTGCCAGGACTTCCTGAGTGCTGGCAATTCTTGGAAGGGGAGCAGATGGCCCTGCTGAGTCAGTCTGATGGATCCAGAGTCAGGGGATTCCTGGTCAGGTCAGCCCATGGCTCTGGGGACCAGGCAGCAGCTCAGGCTTTGCTCCTGCTCCTGGCATCAGGTCACAGTCAGTGTTCCCTCCCCTCCATGGACAGCCCAGTCCCCTGGCAGTTCTGCAGCAACAAGCTTCCAAACATCTGCCCCCAGTTCCTGTTCTTGCCATGGGATGTTGGTGGCCAGGGGAAAGGCTCCAATTCCTTCCAGCCTGCAAGGAATTAATGTGGGCTCTGCAATTCCCACAGTTCACAGCAGCCTTGGACAACTCCTGACAACCCCCAGCATCAGAAATTTTGTCATAGGTTTCCAAAATGTATTAACTTTTCTTGGTGATGCAGTATCTGGAGTCTGGAGGATTGCAGACATTTTTCCTTATTCCTTTTAGTGTCAGGGTACTCCAGGTTTGTGTAAAACAAACTTTTGTTTCCAGGCAGTTCTTGCCAGAACACATCAGGATTTGCCTGTGGGGAAGTGGTTCAGGGCCCCTTTGCTGTTGTGATGGTCAAGGTGCCTCTGGCTCCAGGTGAGCTCACCTGAGCTCCTGGAGGAAGACAAACACTTAGCAACTAACCATGGCTGAGCAAATCATTTCAATACAGCTTTCTGAGCCTCCTGCTAATTCTGCGAGCTTTCTGTTTCATTTGTAGGGTCTGGAATGAAGTGTTGGCTCTGGAAAAGCTTCCAGCTTTTTCTGTGGAGTTTTCAGGCACCACATGGAGAGGTGCCAGGGCATCCCAGCCTCCACACAGCCCTTCCAGGCAGTGGAGCAGCCTCTGGCATGCCCGTTCTCCCTCCTGGGAGCAGTGTGCAGTGTTGAACCCTGGTCAGCAGATGAAAAATTACCTTTCCATTCCCCACCTGAACAACCAACCCACTGCCAGCTCTCCCTGCAGGTGTGAAAGCCTTACCTCCAGTCTTGAGAGATGCAAATGAGAGTGGCCAGGGTGGGATGTGGGGTGTGGGGGCACAGAGAGTCTCTCTGGTTCCTCAGGTGGTTGTTCTGGAGGTTTCTGTGGGGTTTGCAGGAGTATTTTACTAACAGGCTGCCCTGGCCATGCCAGGTCCTGCTGTCACTCGGAGCAGCCCAACTGGGTTTTCTGTGTGACTTGGCAGGAAAATTCACATCCATTTTATTGAACCAAAGGGAAGAAAAGGGGGAAAAGTGCTGGCTTGTAGTAATAAAGGGCTTTGGAACATCTCAGCTGGATATTTTTTCTTCACGAGTGAGAAGGCCAAATGTTATCTTGACATTTAATCTTTAATAATAAAAAAAGGCTCTTTGTTTGCCAGCGAAGTCCAAAATCTGTTTACTCTCTCATGCCTTATTTCTTTGAACTTGCTAGCTTAGATGTCCTACTTACCCTCCCCTGCTACCAGTGCAGAGCTGTGGTGAATCATTTCTGGTGCAGAGCTGCCTTCCCTGTCAGCACAGAGCCACCAGCTGCCAGGTGTGCCTCACCTGCCCACCTCAGTCATTTGAGAACTGGGGTCCCTCTGGGTGGGCGACGCAGGGGAAGGGGCCAGGGCAGCAGAGGTGCAGCCTGTGCCCACCCCAGCACTTTGGTGAGAGCACAGGGCTGGCTCCAGGAGAACCCTGTGGTCAGTCCATGCAGCTCTGGCCTGGGCACAGGTCACTGCAGGCCACCAGACCTCATAACCCTGGTTTATGTGGAGATCAGGGGGAAGTTGCAGCCAGAGGAAAAGGCTGAAGTAGCCTTGGGGCAGCCTGGAAGGTGGGGATGGAGGTGATGGGGTCGGTGCCCAGGGGTTTGGGGCAGGCTGTGGTGTTGGGCCATGTCCAGCCCCGCTGGCCATTGTGTCCTGGCGCTGCCCACGGTGGGGACACGGTGGGGACACGGTGGGGGTGGGCAGAGCAGGCTCCCTGTGCCCCCAGGGGCCTTGCAGGTACCACCCAGGTGTAGCTCCAGCTTCCCGCAGCCATCTCCATCCAGCTCCTCCCAGTCTGCTGACTTTTCTTTCGCATTGAAACTTCTTCCTCATAAATTCTACATCCAAGAGCAGCCGTGAGAAATGCCAGAAGCCTGATCATCTAACATGCTTTAATATCTAAATTTCTTCTTCAGTATCATTCTTATTTACATTGTTTTTCTTTCTCAAAAAAAAAAAAAATTAAGGGAGGAAAAAAATTAAATTTTCTTTTACTTCCACATTAGGAGGTGAGTTGTCATCCACCCTCTGGAATTCTTTTTTTGCTTTTGATCTTTATTTATTTGTTTAATTTTGGTTGATGTCCCAAGCATGGTTTTGGAGACGAAGGTAGGTCTTCGCTCTCCAAATCAAAAGGAAAAAAAAAAAACCTAAATAAAACAACACTCTCTTTGGTCATATTTAAAAGAGAAAAATCCAAACTGTTCCATTCCATATCATTTAAAGAAAAAAAAAAATCAACTACTGAACTATTTCTACAGCTTACTGATCTAAAAGGGCGGGTTTTTTCCAAAAGTATTGAATGGATCCAAAAAACGATTTTCCTAGATGTGATTCAAGTTATTTGCTGTCAACATTTTAATATCAATATTACCACAATGTGTAGTCTCAAACTAGTTCCTTTGTAGTTTGCATGGGATGTGAATGCTGTCTCGGCGTGCCCAGACCTAGAGAACTTGTTACTACTGCATGAGCATCAAGTCAGATGTTGAAAAATACCTATTATATTTTGTGATAATTTGGTGAAAATGAGCACCTCCAGTCTCTGGTTGCAGTAGTGTGTTGAATGATTGTTCTTTTTTTTTTTCTTTTTTTTTTTTTTTTTATATATATCCATATATATATTTTTGGAGCTCTAAGCTTCGTAGTAGTCCGGGCTGACTCTTCTCCAGTACTTGCTCTCCTCTCGCATGGCCTTGGTTAAGTGTTAGAATTGGGCCTAGGCTGTTTATTCTGGTGTTTGGCTTTGTAATTCCGGTGCATGCCCGGCGTCTGGCCTCATACCCAGCTTTATTCTCTGCACACCAGTCTTGAATAGCTACAGTGCTCAACCGAATTTTGGCGCACCCGCTTCCCCGGCAGGCTCCACCCCAGCGCGGCCCGGAGGCTTCCCCGGGGCCAACAGCCCCGGGCCCGTGGCGGATCTCTACGGCACGGCCAGCCAGGACTCCGCCGTGGGCAACTACATAAGCGCCGCCAGCCCGCAGCCGGGCTCGGGCTTCGGCCACGGCATCGCCGTAAGTACCCCGTGCTGGGGGCTCGGGGGGTTTGGGGGGTTTGGGCTGAGCTCCAGGGGGTTTCAGGGCGGTGGGGACCCCGTGGCCAGTGCGGCTCCTCGCTGCCAGAACCTGCGAGCCGTGCCCGACCCGTGGGTACCAGCTGGATTGTGGAGCAATCACTGATTATTATTATTATTATTATTATTATCTGGGCATTGCAGCTGGGATTGGCAAGGGGGAGAACCTCCAGAATCATCAGGTCCAATCAGCCCTTGAGAACCAATTGCCCTTTTATCACCAATTTATCATTATTACCACTAATTGCCACTTTAACGAGATTATACTTCCGTGGGGGCACTGGCATTGTGCCAGCATCAAACCATGACAGCCGAATGTTTTGCAGAGATAAACAAAACTCCACAACTTTGTGAAAGTTGTAATGTTTCCAGGGATGGGGACTCCACCACCGCCCTGGGCAGCCCATTCCAGTGATTAATCACTCTTGCACTGAAGAAATTCTAAGATTAATCACTCTTGCACTGAAGAAATTTTGTCCTAATATCCAACCTGAACATCTCCTGGTGCAAACACTCCTTTGGAGCCGTCTGCAGCCAGACATGACCTGTCTCAAAGAGAAATATTTAATAAATACGGGATTTAAATCCCTGCTTGTCCACATGGGCTTTACACCAGCCCAGCTACCCCTCCTGGCTGCTGCACCCTTTGGCAGGCACTGCAACAGTCCCTGCTCCCCCTAAACGAGCAGAATCAGCTCATTAATTTGGCTGGTGGGACCCCCAGCAGGGGGACAGGACATGTCCTGCTCCTCTTCACCTGTTTGCTGATGTTTGGGGTCCCTCCCAGCCCCCAGGAGCCGCAGGTTGGAGCGAGGGGCCGGGCTGGGCCGGGGGGTCCTGGGAGGTGCCTCCTAACGCGCCTAACGTGGGGCTGTGATTGCACTAATGAGGGGCAGAGATTGGCTTAACAAGGCTGCACGTGGCTGTGTCACCTGTGTGTGAGCATGAATGGGGCTGGGCTGCCCCGTGGCACCCCAGCACAGACTGCAAGGGAGGCTCCTGCCCTTTGGGAGCACAGGCAGGAGCTGCATTTGTCTCCTGCACAGTGAGGAAGTGCAGAGGCTCCCCTGAAGGTCCCTCAAACCCAGAGGAGAACTTCCCTCCCTGATGGAATTGGATGGGGGGAGCAGGAGTGTGGTGCAGACAAAGCTCCTGGAACTGTTATTTTTATTGCAGGAAAGACAAACAAACTCTCTGCCTGGCTTTGTGCCCGTGCGCTCAATTCCCATCCCGGGCCTGCCCCTCCCGTGGTCACACCACGGACGTGACAATCCCTGTGGATCAATTCCAGCACAAACAGGGAATGTTACTGCTCTGCAAGGAGCTGCATCCGTTCAAACTGCCACCTCTCACCACTTACAACACCTCTTATTTCCATTTTTCAAGTGAAAGGACACCAGGTCCAAGCCTGGGTATCCAGATTTGTCTGCACTAACACTGCCCAAAGAACCATTTTATAATTGACTTGCAGATTGGTAGCCTCTTAATTCCCCCAATAACTGCAAAGAATCCCATAGCTTTTATTACATATATATTTATTTAACACTCTCCATTTACTAACCCTGGTTTAAAAATAAAGAAGGGAGAACCCCAAAGCTTATTTTTGCACCTGGGGGAATGAGAAGATGATGGTCTTGGAAAGGTGACCATAGGGCTGAGCACACCTGGTGACCAGAACAGCTCTTGGAAATCCCTATTCATGCTGGCAACACAGTCTTTCAAGTCCTTTGATAATTTCTTGGCAAAAATTAATAATCAGCTGTTCCCATGTATAGAGCACTGATGAACTTAACAATTGTACAATTTTAGGGACCTTTGATTGCAACGGCTTTTACAAATGGATACCATTGAAACGTTACACATGGTTGGTTGCCATCTCACTTGGAGGTATTACAGTATATCCCATTTGTACTTTGTGCTGAACTACCATCTCCCCTATATTTACTTTAAGTGAACAATTTTTTATCTTCATTTCGTCTTTCCTTGGCCTTTAATCATTCCTTTCTGTGATTTGTGTTACTCAATTCAACCTCACGGGCTGGAAACTGGAAGACAGATCCAAAGCTAAACCAAAAGTCACTTTTTCATCTTCATGATGCTTCATGCAATAATTTGAAGAGGCAGAAAACCCAGGAAGCTGTGGGGAATCACCCCCAGTGCCGGCAGCCAGAATCCCAGTGGGATCAGAGATCTGCTCCCAGCGCACTGCTTTAAAAATAGCTGAGCCCCACTGCTTTATTACTGAGAAACCATCATTCTTAATTAAGTGCTGTACCAAATATTACAGCTAAAAGATAACATTGTAACTTGTAACCATAGAGCAATTATCAAGATTAAAAAAAAATTAAACCTGAGCAAATTAAATTAAAGGCATTACCTGAGCACCGCAGCCCTGGATCGCTGCCAGTTTCCTACCCTTTGAACTAAGCTCCAGTTAATTAAATGTTTAATTTTTATTTTTTATTATTATTTGGCCTTTGGCATATTCATCTTTGCAAACAAATATTCTTAACACTCGGAATGGAATAGATTAGAAAATGCAATGAGAAGCAGAAGTTATCCCAATTAAATGGCACGGGTCTGCCTCCAGAGCTCTGGGCCCGGACAGGCAGATGGAATGGATGTGGCAGATTTTATTTCCCTGCTTCTTGCCCGGTATTACATGATCAATGTCACATCATTTACGTTCAAAAATCAGTCTGTGAAATTAGAATTAAAGTTAGTCAGGGGGCTGGGAGCTGTGGAAAACGTTCGGAGACTTTAAACTACATAAAAATAGATTTATACGTAAACAAAGGGGGTTTCTACTTACTCTCCATCTCCACACACACCCCCAAGATTACCTGAAATTGTTCTGTCAATTGATTTGCTCCGCCAAGGAGTGTTTTTTATGGGAAAGAAAAAAGTGCCATAAGCACTCTTGCTTAATCCCAGCTATTACTTGCACGTAGCAGGGCCTGTTCTGTGATCAATTTGTCAGAATCCTTCACGTCAGCCTCTGGAATAGTGAGGTGGTACCCGAGGCCAGCTGGAGCCCGGGCAGAACATCATCACTCAGGCTAATAATGCACAGCCCTGCCAGCCTGATGGGCTGTAATCACTCCTCACTCACACAGCCCATCACTGCAGCCATCACTCACTGGCCAGGCTGAGACTCGAACCATTAACGACTTAAAAACAAAGTGCTTTTAATGTTGCTCATTACTAATTAAAATAGATTTGGAGAGGAGGAAATGAGCCTTATTATTAATTCCTCGAGGAACACTGGCTTTGAAACGCTTGTGGCAGCGGCTGCTCCTGCATCCCCGGGGCAGGATTTGGCTGAGCTGCGGGTCCTGGGGCAGGGAGCAGTTTCCACATCCCTGCAGGATGCTGCTGGGACCTCACCCCAGCACAGCTCTGTGGGGATGGGCTCTGGAGGTCACCACGGAGCATCCTGTCCTGGCCCTCGTCCCCGGAGTGGCTGCCTGCAGAGCCAGTGCCCCAAATATTTATATTTCTCTATATTTATATTTCTAACATAAATAATACACATCATATATCACAGCTTTAGGCAGGGACGGAGCGTTGGAGGCTGAAGCTCCTGTATAAAATAAATCCTGGCTGCCTCAGCCTGCCCAGGTAAAACTTGTCACCTTCGAGGTACTTCAGAGAAAACCCATTTTACCAGAGCTGGGTGAATTCATGGCAGAACAGATGCCTGAGGAGCCGTTTTTGTCCTGGCCATACATCAACTCACATTTTACTGTTCCTAAACTGGAAATAAGAGCAGGGACTACATGAGACCCCCTCTCCCATGGGGGCTGTCCTGGGAACACCTCAGCATTCCAGCCCCCTGCATCCTCCCTCGGGGTGGATGGGGCAGGCTGTGGCTGCAGTGTTTGCAGACACTTTGGGGTTTTTTGGTTAAAAATCCTAATTTACCTCAATTAACTCCCTCTCCGTGTCCATGTCCACCCTCTCTCCACGCAGAGTCTCTCTGGATGTCCGGGCAAGACAGGGCGAAGTTTCTGAAGGGGCCCACGGTTGGGTGATCTCATCAGACTTTGAGCACTACATCATCATCACCATCACCATCATCATCATCACCGCCAACGCAAACTGGAGGTGGCACTCGAAGGACTTGGGTGGTTTAAAATCTCTCTCATCATCTCATGAATCTGCTGTACTATAAAAACAACAGCTTTTAAAAGTATGTATATAAAACCCATTTCTTGTTCGTTTTATTTTCTCGGTGGGTTCCCCCCCCTCTTTTTAAGCCTCTCCAAACCCACATCTTTTCGTAGCCTTTTGGACATAGTCTCGTAGCCACGTAGTCGCAATTCTTTGTGTATGTAGCAAGAGCCTAACCATAGTGTAACTGTTATATTAAGGGGTTTCTTTTGCTTTTTCTTTCCCACCTCCCCTCCTCCTCCTCCTCCTCCTCCTCCTCCCTTCTGTTTTACGTAGTCGTTGTTGCTTAAAGGATGCTGAGATGGTGACAGGAGCCTGGGCCGCGGGGGAGCGGCGGGCAGGGCACGGGGAGGGGGGAGCAGCAGGTTCTCTGGCCCTTCTTTTCCTTTGTGGCGTCTTGGTTACTCTAATTCTCTCTATTTTCGGCAATAAGGCGAGGGCGACAAACTTTTTGCGCGTCCTTTTTCTATATAAGTGCTTTTTTTTGTTGAAAGAGGTGATATAAGGTTTTTTGAAATTGTGAATTCTGAAAAAAAAAAAAAGAGAAAAAATAATAAAGTGCTGTAAATACAATTCCATTAACTACATAGAAACTATTAAGAAAGAGAAATACAAACCTATTTTTGTGATGGAGTCAGCCTAAGGCAGTTTCTCTATGGAAATGGAGGAGAAAAGAGAAGGGAGTTGTAGCCTTTGGGAGTGGCTGCCGGGGGCTCTGGTGCTGTGGGACCCTCCCAGCCCACCCAGGTCACACCAGCAGTTTGCTCTCACACGTGCACAGCTTACAAAGGAACAGTCTCGTGGGGTTTTTATTTTAATTTAAAACCTGCTTTTCCCAAAACTGATCAAGAAGCTACGATTTTTCCTACTTAGCGCATTTACGGTTCAAAGCACACCTTGATTTTGGTTGTTTTTTTTTTTTTTATTTTGGTTTTTTTTTTTAATCATTGTTTTAAACTAGATCAACTTGCTGTCCAGTCATTTCAGCTGCTCTGGGCACCCCATGTGGGCAGAGCAGCGTCCAGCTTGCATGGTTTCCTTTATTATCCATCACTTTCTGTATTGTCAAATTAGAAAGCAACTTTGGTTGGTTTTGATTTTTTTTTTTTTTTTTTTTTTTTTTTTTTTTTGGGAATACCTCAGTGCTACAAGTTTCACCCTAGAAGCAACGGAAGATTTTAATTTATTGTAGTTGTAAACAGAATTTAAAAGAAATAAAGTATAAAACATCATTGCACTGTGACTGGTAGGGGAAAAACTGACAGTTTCCTATTTGCACATGTTTAATATTTGGCTGTTATATATATGGTCCTCTGTTGGGGGAGGAAACTTATGAAGGATATTTTTTAATTTAATTTTTTTAATATTGGTAAATAGGCCTGCAACAGCAAACTAGAAGTACAACATGGTAGGTGGCATTAAGAACATACTGTAGTGTGGATATATTTCTTCTTTTTTTAACGTAATATTGACAAGTTTTATTAATATTTTTTTAAATTGTTACGTTTATAAATTTGGTACTTTAGGTACAGCCAGTATAAGACACTGAATGCGACATTTGTTAAAAAGAGCTGCTGCACTCCTATTTTTGTAAATTTTACTAACAAGTAGACTAATGTAGACATTCAATAGACAAGGTAGAGCAAGGCATCTTTAACAAAACAAGGCACCATACTGCTAACCGAAAGGAGAAACCTTGTTTTTCTTGTTTTTAAAAAAAAATCATGCTTTTTATGTAATATTTTAGGTTTTTTTCTTATTTCAGAACAACCAGGTTTAAGCAAAATGCTGGACGCTTTTTAAATATTGAGACTTGATCAAGTAATAAAAGAAATAAAACCGAATTCTTTAAAAAATAAAAAGGTAAAAAAAAAAAATACTACGAACCAAATTCCCTGTGATTCAGTGTGCCGTCAGGGAATTTTTTATTGCTATTTTGTCAATGTTGATGATGTACTGTACTACCAGTTGGTTTTCCTCTCCATTCCCTGTCACCTCATAGAATATTCTTTGTTGATCATTGTTGTATGTTAATAGTGTATAAAATGGCTTATCTTGTAAGAGTGCTGTCCTGATGGTAGTGTAGTGAATTTTTCCCCCCCTCTTTCTCTCTTCCTCTTCTAGTACATATTGGTAGGTGTATCGTAATTAAGGTTAAAAATTTAGATGTAGTTATTCAGATTTAGGACCAGTAAGGATAGAACTTTCTCTTATTTAAGAAAAAAAAAATGCTAATAATTTTGGGAAGGTTTTCCTTTTTTGTTTTTTCTTCTCTATTTTCTTTCTGTGCTTTTTTTTCTCTTGTTTATTATTTTTCTTTTGTTGATCTGATGCGGTTTCAACTAACCAAAGGTCTCACAATGTTAAAAATGCTGGCAAACTCTTAAGGCATTTGTAGATCCCCACCCATGACTTTGGAAAGGGGATGTGCCATACTACCTTAAATGCTAATGCTAGATATGCAAAACTGGATTTTTTTAATTTATTTTTTAAAAGAGGGAGGCACGGTATATTAAAACGATTTTACTAAGAGAAAAAAAAAAAAACATATTTTTTTAAGAATGCTCAGAAGAAATTGCTAATCTGTGTGAATATGTTTTAGATGTTTATATACCTTTTGAGAAGTCCCAGTGGCCCATAGCACAAATGTCGTGGAATCCAAGATGTTTTGATGTGGCTACCTAGACTAAGGTTCACGTTAGTCCCCCACTCATCTAGAAATCAATTTTGAAGGATTTTTTTTTTTTTTTCCTTTTCCTTCGTTCGTTTGGGGGTTTTTTGTAAATTTTTCAGCGCAAAGGTTCAGCTCCACCTTTGTTTTACTCAAGCCCAGGAGGGAGTGAAGGATGGTGGAATCATGGCCTGGTTTGGGCTGGAAGGACCCCGAGGCCCACCCAGTGCCACCCCTGCCATGGCAGGGTCACCTCGCGCTGTCCCCAGTGTCCAGCCTGGCCTTTGCCCCCAGATCTCCAGCTGGGGGGACCAACAGGAGCCATTTCCACCACCTGGGCGACCTGGGCACCCAAAGGGCCAGGGGGCCACGTCCCCACCACCAGGGACATTCCCCAGGAGCCACAAGTGCTTGGGACCCTCCCCTCCAAATAACCCGAGTCCTTCTTCGGGACTGGCTTGGTTAAGGCAAAGCCTGATCTGTCCTTTGGGGTTTTTATTTTTTCTTACACTTCATAAATGTTCATTTTGAGTTGAATTTGTAGCTTGGACTTTAAGGTAGCATGGCTCTCTTTGCTGTAAGTTGATTTTTTTTTTCCATTGTACAGCAGCGTCTGCTGGTGAATGTCACACATCTTGCTAGGCTTAGTTAAATCATTGGGTAATTGTGGGTGATAACGACCTGAAAGGTGTTGGGATTTCTTTTCTTCCCTGCTTTCATCTGTAGTGTGAATGAGGGCTAGCGACTCCAGCCACACGTCCCTTCCTGTTTCGTTTCTGCCATTCACTCAATGCAACATAATCAATAATAAAGCAATATAGTTTACTACATTTTTACTGAAGGCCAGCCATGGTTCTGTATGATATTGCATATGAAACTGTTTACAAAAACAAAAAAAAAAACAAAAAAAAAAAAAAAAAAAGAAAAACAACACTAACTCATAGCTGTCTTTTACGCTATGGCGATGTCTCTTGGGTGGAATCTTCTGAATTCTTTTTTTTAGTGGTTTGGTTTGTTTTTTTCAAAGCGACATAGTTGAGAGACAGGGAGAAGTGAGGTTAGTGTCAGAAGAGCCAGGATGCCTCGCAGACACACGGGCACAGACACTGTAGAGTTTCCTACGTGCAGAATCCAGCCGGCCCCGCGCGAACACTACGTGAGGAGATTCTGTAAGCTAAGCAATACTTTAATACTGTAATAAAATTACCAAAAAAAACACAATAATAATAAATAATAATAATAATAATTTTTAAAAAGGAAAAAAAAAAAAAACTTAGTCTGAGAAAGCAAATCCTCGTGATGGGTTGTCGGCCCCCCCCAGCAGTCCGACCGTGTTGTGTGGAGAGCTCGGTGTCCGAGCAGGGCCCGGTGGCCAGAGGGGTCACCCTGGCCCTGAGGGGTCACCCCAGCCCAGCAGGGTCACCCCAGCCCCGGGCTCCTCTGTCCCGTGACCGTCGTAGGTAGCACCCCCGTCATTCTCTGTCGTACGAGGTCTGAACTCCCATCAGTACTAGGATGCAAGTCAGCATTTCAGGTGGTCATAAATGTACCTAAATAAACTATGGCACAGTGGCAGGCCTAGCCCTTCCTTTTATACTTTAGTATGAACTGATGAGAACTTTGGTAGTGACTTTTTTTTTATATATATACATATATATATGTATCTATATATATCAAGCATCTTTCAGGTCTCTGTGTATGGCTTTCTGAAGCCCTGTTGTAAAATACTATGTGGATGGGGGTCTCTCACATCACAGATGTGGAAAGTATAATTTTATATTTGTATTTTCAAATAAATAAGTTTGTGAAAGGTTTCCATCCTCTACTGTGGTCCAGAAATCAATGTGTTTGTCTGACGAAAAAATACAATAAACTGTTTTGAACAGATCCATGGAGTCCATTTCATTGGGGGGGGAGAATATTTATCTCTGGGGGGTGAGATCAGCCCCATCACTCCAAAACTCATCACCTTGTTGCCTGTCCTGCACATCCCTGCCCTGTCCCTGTGCCCCAAGGCTGCTCCCTCATCCTGTGCCCTGCCAGGCACACCTTTGGCACCATCAGCACTGATCCTGTTTCCAGGAGGGGCAGTGGGTAGCCCAGTCCTGCTGGATAAATTCCCAGTCCCCCACACCCTTGCTGTGTGTTTTCCTCACGGGAGTGACCCCCTCTCCCAGCTCAGTTCCACCAGAGGCTGTTTCCCTTTGGCTCTTGCCCTGGAGCAGAGCCAGCTCCCCCCAGCGCTCCTTTGGCTGTAAACACTCATCACTCATTAGTCCTTGTCCCAGGCTCACAGGTGCCTTTCCTGGGGAGAACAGGCTGTGGGACTGGGCAGGGATGGAGGGATCCGAGGAGGGGTCCATCCCCCCATCCTGGGGTCCCGGGGGGCTCAGCCTGCTGAAGGTCAGGATGCAGGACGGGCTCTCTGCAAAGCAGCCAACACATCAAGCCCTTAATGGGATTGATGATTAGTGGAGCACCGAGGGGAAAATTAGATTAGGAAAACAAATGAAAATAATTTCGGAAGTCATGTTTGTTCGGGGTGGAAGGAGCTTCCACTGCGAGGGCTGCAGGAAACGATTTGACTGCAATCCAGAAGGAAAAAAGGAGCGCGGGTCTGGAGTACATTAGTGTGGTGGGAGGCCGGGAATAGCAGCCACTTAACCCTGTCATTCAGCAAACATTAGTGAATTATGAGTGTATTATATGTGGGTGATGTGTTTTGTGCGAAGCCCGCGGGCCCGCTGTAGCAGCGCTGAAATGGGGGTGGGGGTCGGTGTCAAAATGTAAATTTTTATACCAGCTCTGGAACAAAAATAAGATTTTGTGTTCGCCTCCCAGCTACTGAAATCAAATTGCAGCCGAAATCAGAGTTGTAAAATAAGCAAGAATTTCCCTTCCCTGTCAAATTAGTGCCCCGATAAAGAAAACAAGGGAGATAAATGTGATTTACTTCCTCTCCCTCCTGTCATAAACATTTATGGCCGAGCTGTAACGCTGAGCTGCAGGAGGCAGCTGGGGCCACTGGGGTCGTGCAGTGTCACCCCCGTGGGGGTCTTGGGGCCCGAAGGGGACCTTGTACCACCTCCCATCCTGTGCCCCCAGGACCCCGCCCTGTCCCACAGGCTCTGCCGTACCCCAAGGCACAGCTGGCTGTCCTGGCTGTCCCAAAATCTCAGAGTAAACCCCAGGTTTATTAACTTGGAGGACTTGAGCACCCTCTGCTCTTGGGCAGAGCCGTGCATCCCCCATCACGCAGCTCGAGGCTGCAGCAGAACCCAAGGCAGCATTTGTTAATTATGAGCTTAAGCGCTCCCTTTCACGGCTATTTACAAGGGCCGCCTCGTTATTAATACAGAATAATAAAACAGAGGGGTTTAAAACTCATTTGTTCCACTGGGTACCGGTCCCTGTGGTGGCACGAGCCTGGATGCCACCCAGCCTGAGAGCACCGAAACCCTGATGGTGATGAAACCCACCCCAAAAAACCCTCCCCTCTTTACCATCCTGCATTAAATTATTTCAGATACCGTCAGAAATGAGCAATTCCAGCAGCTCCACGTGCCGAGGGCTGCAGTTTTCAGCCGGTCACGAGGCGGTGGCAGCGCCTGGGTAAGGAGAGACACTTGTAATTCATTAGTGCTTTGCAAAGGGCACCGGTACTTGACTCTGTTTGTGCATTAGCAGAGGCTGATTCCTGCTCTTTACCTCCACGGCAACGGCTGGAATGGCACGGAGCAGCTCCCGGGGGCCGGGCTGGCAAACACAGCCAGCAGAGACTCTGCAATGGGCCGGCTTGGAAATAGCTTAAAAACCACCCAGTGCCACCTCTGCCATGGGCAGGGACAGCTGCCACTGTCCCAGGCTGCTCCAAACCACATCCAACCTGGCCTTGAGCACTTCCAGCTTCTCTGGAACCTGTGCCAGGGCCTCCCCATCCTCACAGGGAAGGATTTCTTCCTCGTATCCAAACTGAATCTGCCTTCCTTCAGCTTGAAGATGCTCCCCTTGGAGTGGCACTGGCCCTGGAGCGGGTGAGAGGAGCCCGTGCACTGCTCCTGCTCACCAACAATTACCGATTAAAACTGGTTACAAAGGCAGGGGAGGCTGAAATGTGCATTAATGGGAGACCCTGCCTCGTGCCAGCCATGGGGAGATGGGAGCAGGTACAGAACGAGCACCGGCAGTGTCCCCATGGCCTGGTGACACCCAGCAAGGACCTGCCACCTCCTGCAGCCACGGAGCCCGGGCTCTGATGTCACATAAACATCAGCCACAATAAAAAGCAGGAGAAAGTTCCTGCTTTTGCCTTTTCTAAGCCCACAATGCATTTTGGCCACCAATAAAACTGCTCAGGATTTGTACAGGGCTTTACCTCTTCAAAGCAGCAGCTTGTTCCTCTCAGCCCTTTCATCCAGACATCCAAAGTGCTTCCTACCCTTTCACAGCCTTTTGATGGGTGGGGAATTCCTCTTTTTTGATATGGAACAAGTGAGCCAGGCTGGGCTGTGGGCTCCCAACTCTCCTGAGTGGAGGTGGAGCCCAGGCCAGGTCCCGTCCCTGTCCCGCCCCAGCAGTGCCTGGTACCCAGCACAGGAGCCCTGAGATGAGATGGTGAGGGGGGTGAACACCGGGAGGGGAAGAGCGCAGCCCCCAGGCCGGGCCCGGCATCACCCCCGGGACCCCCGGGGCAGCACCGACCCCTAAGGAGAACGGGCGGGCGAGCGGCCGGTGCTGACAGCCGCGACAGCGCGAAAAGGCAACGCCCGCACCGATCCCGCATCCATCCCGCATCCATCCCGCACCGATCCCGCACCGATCCCGCACCCTCCGCATCCATCCCGCACCCATCCCGCAACCCCCGCATCCATCCCGCACCGATCCCGCATCGATCCCGCATCGATCCCGCACGTCCCGGCAGCGGCGCGGACACCGCAAGGTCAGCGGAGCCCCGCGCATCCCGCACACCCCGCACACCCCGCACACCCCGCATATGGCAGAGCCCCGCACGCCCCGCACATGGCAGAGCCCCTCACACCCCGCATATGGCAGAGCCCCGCACGCCCCGTGCCCAGCCGGTGGCACCGGAGCCAGGGGAGGCTGCGGGGCCCCGGCCCGGCCGCTCCGCCAATGCTCCGCCACCATCAGCAATCAGAATTTCCGCCGGCCGCTCATACAAAATCAAGAGGCAAAATAATTGAGTCAATAGCGCTGCGAAAGGATTGCTCCTTCAGCCCCATTCTTGTGCTAACAATCCTCCAGCAGGGCCGAGGATTCAAAAGCTCGGAGAATCAAAAAGGAATTGATTTGATTCAGAGCTTTAGCCCGGGCTGTATTTAACACATCATTTTTGCTTGCTCTACATAGAGCAGAAACTGTTTGAAGGCAGAGACGGGGGGAGCACAGGAGCAGAGGAGCAGGAGAATATTCTGGATTTGCTGCTTTTCCAGGAGAGTTGGACACACACTGTCCCCCAGAGGGCTGAGAGACCCTGGGGACCCACACAGAGACACCCAGGGCTCCAAATCCCCTGAGCACCCACCGAGCCCGCACTGAAACGGGAGCAGAGGGAAGGAAGGGAAGGAACACCCGGGCACTTGTTCATTATAGCTGTGATCATTTCTGTGAGCCCTTCTTGGCCTGCTTTTTATCTGTGACAGGGGCAGAAAACTCCTCATCCCACTCCAGCTTCCCGCCAATGAAGACAAACGAGAAAATGCAGAATTTCCCCAGATTCCATTAAACGTGAGGGCAACGACCACTGGGAGAGGATCAGCCACAAGAACAACTCCCCAGCCACTCCAGGGCTGCTCTGAAAACCACACATTAAAACATCAGCAACGCTGAGGCACCTCAGAACACCCAGGGCTGAAACACTTCCAGAAAAACCTGAATGAACTGCAGAACAAAACCCAGCAAGTGCCAAGAACATTCCAGCAGTTTCTCTGCTCGCCGTGTGGCACATGGAGCTCTGTTAAATCCTCTTGGGTCGTTTCACCCCTGACAGAGCCCAGCTGGAGGCTGGCACAGCGGGGACCCCCAGACCCCCACCCAGGCAGCTGATGTGATGTGTTGATGAGCCAGTCATGTCGCTGTAATAAGGAGTGTTTATTTGAATAATAAGGTCAGGGAGTTAAGTAGTTGGTATTCCACTCGTAGGAAGCAGTTTGCACAGTGTCACTAATAATTAAAGGGGTTTTTTGACTAATCTAGTTGCTCTTCCTAAATATACTCCACTCTGTTCAAGAAACTCATCAAAGCAGCGAAGTGATCTTCGAGGTTATTAATCTCCTTTGCTCCACAGCTGGAGCAAATTTATTTGCTTGAATTAGCATGTAATAAACTTATAATAAAGCTGCCATATCCCTCGCTTTAGAGCTATAGTTTGTGTAATGGGTAGTTAAATGTAGGTAATGCAGCCATGGGCTGTGGGAAAGCAGGAACTCACCACAGTGCTGTGCTATCCCAGCACTGGGGCTCAGCGGGATCCCTGCCAGGCCGGGAAAAGTCAAACTTTTTGGAGGCCAGTGGGGCAGAAATTAAGGAGAAATTGTTCCCTGTGAGTTTGGGGAGGGCCTGGCAGCCACAGGGTGCCCAGAGCAGGCTGGACAGGGCTGGGAGCACCCTGGGACAGTGGAAGGTGGCCCTGCCCATGGCAGAGGGGTGGAAATGGAATCTTTAAGGTCCCATCCAAACCATTCCGTGATTCTGTGGCTCTGCCAAGCCCATCAGCAGCCCCTTTACCATCTCCAGATCCCCAGGAACAGCTGAGACCTGTTTATCAAACCTCACAATACAGCAAAGGAGGGGTCCCCACAAACAGTGGGTACCTTCCCTGGCCACCAAGGGAGAATTAGCCCCAAAAACACCCTCAGGCTGCCCAGGAGGGGCGAAGCCCCAGCACGGTGCAGACCCAGGAGCAGCAGGGGATGCTCGGGGTGGCACCAGAGCCGCCAACACCAGCAGCACCCACAGATCAGGAATATTTCAAACAGGGCTGAGCTCGGCACAGGGTGTCCAAGTGAGAGGAATTAATTTGCTTCAGTTCACAAAGTTGAGCCTTTCTAGGCTGCAGCTTCCCAGGAGCAATAAATCCTCTGCCCTCCCCTTCCTGCAGCGCTGCTCCGTGCCTGGGAGGGGCAGGTGGAGACGGATGGGGCCCACAGCAAAGTTCAGCTGCACGGGGAGCCTGGCCCCCACCTCCTCCTCACAGGTTGTTATTCACACAGCCTGGGCAGTAAATAATTTTTCCCTCTCTCCATTTCAGCTCTTTTCTGCTCCTGCTCCGCGCTGGAGCAGGGCCTGAGCATTAGCCAGAGGTGTCAGAGGTGTTAGACAAGGTATTAAGGAGGTGTCAATGGTGAAATAGCTGGGATTACAGTAAAGTCTAAATAAGGTGTAAAATAAAACCAAAGGTGATAAAGTCGTTGATAAGAAAAGCTGGAGAAAAAATAGGAGTGCAATTATTTTTCATCCTGCTTGTTCTCTCTCACAGTGCATTATCTATGGCTTTGCAAAGACTTAAGTGAGATTTTTTTCCCAGTCTATGGTATTTTCTCCAGGCAGCTCCACAGCCCCTGCACGGCAAGGGAGCATCAGCAGCTGCACACAAACCCACGCCTGCCAGGAGATGCCCCTTGCTCCTCCTGCATCCCGGTGCAGGGGACGGAGGGGGTGAGGGCGTCCTGGGCAGGCTGTGACCTTGGCAGGGGCCCTGAGCCGGGCTCACCTTCCCCGGCAGCTGCACATCCACCATCCCACCGCCCTCATCAGGCTCAGGAGAGCTCTGCTCCCCCGCCCGAGCCAACCGTGCAGGGGGAATGCAAGAAATTACTCCGGATGGCAAATGTACAAATTAGCCTTGATTACTATCCGGGTCTCGCAGCCTCCTCTTCCTCGGGCTCATCAGCCCTGTGTGTCTGCAGAGCTGCTCTGCCCCTGCAGGGCTCGGAGCCAGGGCAGCCCCTCAGGGCACCCCCAGGAGGAGGGAGGTGCCTTTGTGCCTTTTCAGCGGCCAGAACTGCAGGGGGATGCAATGGCAGAGCTCTGCTGACAGCCCCTGGCTCTGACCCTGAACCCAGGGGCTCTTTCTGCCAGACACAAACCAAAATCAGGGAGGTTTTTGGGTTTTTTTCAGAAAAAAAAAAAAAAAAAATCACAGGGGAATAATTCTGGTGAGGAAAAAAAAAAGTTATTTAAAAGCACATTCATCTGCAATTCTCCCAGTGCTGTGAAGGGTTATTAACTGATTGGATTTCATCACATCCCACTTTGCTGCTCAGAGGCTGATTGTCCCAGATTTGCATTTCTCCTGGACAAGCAGCAGTCCCGGCCCCCAGGGTGGGCACAGGGCCGTGCCATGTGCCCTGGATGGCAGCAGCAGCTCAGCTCCAGCCCATCATGGTCCAGCCACCAGGAACAGCTCTCCAGGAGCACCTTCCCAGCAAAGCACCACAAAGCAGCAATTCCATCTGGGCGTGCAGAACAGCCCAGCCTGGCCTGGGGCATGAGCAGGTGGCAGAATTTGGGCAGGGAGGAGAGAGCCAGCCTGGCCCTGGGGGTGGGGATGGCAAAGGGCACAGCCTGGGGTCTGCCCTGGAAACCCACCCAGTTTGAATTAAAGATCATCTCATTCCCCCTGCCAGGGCAGGGACACTTCAGGCGGCTCAGAGCTCCATCCAGCCTGGTCTGGAACATTTCCAGCCCCAGTCTGAATGTCCCCAATGGTTCTGCAGGTGCAGGGTGTTGGCCCCAGCCTGAAGCACACACACAGAGCAGGGACAGCCAGGGTGCCCTGGACAAGCCTCCCTTGCCAAAACATTTCACTCCTGGCCCACAGCAAAGCCCCACAGGAGCTGCACCCCAGCACCAGCAGCTGCCTGAGCCCATCAGCCCAGCCCAGCCAGCACCAGGGGGATTAATATTGAACATCAACAAACAAAACAATCGCAAAGTCAACAGTTTAGGGGAGGAGGGGCTGCCACAGCCCCGCGGTCCCCAGGATTATTTTAAATGTGCAAAATGCCATCTCTAAATAATCAAACTGCACTGCTGCGACTCGGAAATTGCCACCCACGGCTACGGCTCCAATTTTAAACGCATCCTCAAGTCAATCTTGGTAAATTCCACATTAAATATTGATCAGCCCCAGAGAGGGCTGGGGCTGCGTGTGCAGCATGGATGTGCCAAATTCAAACAGCAGCAGCTGGCAAGGACAGACTGCCCAAATCACAGCACAGAGCCCAGCCCAGGACACAGACCGGGAGCCTGTGACATCTCCAGGGGCAGGGACACCATGATGGCCCCATCCCACCAGGAACCACGTTCCAGAACCTGCCTGGATGAGCAGCACATGGAAACACTCAGAGGAGACAAGGAAGGATCCCCACTGATGGACAGTGCCCAAAGCACCACGAGGAATATTTAAAGCACCATGAGGAATATTTAAACATGGACACAGGAAGGAAGGAGACAAGCATCAGTGCTTCCTTTCTAAAGACCCCAGCTCCAGCCATATTCCATGGAAGTGCATGTCCAAAGAATTCAAGTTACAGCATCAGGGCAGTTCTGGTTCCCAAATTCACACCATCACTCCTTGGAGGGCTCCAAGGGGGGAGGTCTGAACCACCAACATTCCCACTGATCCCATTGGGAAGGGGTTTATGATTGTTGGGAAATGATCCCTTCTATTTCCAAATTCCCAAACATTGTGCACATGTGTGTGCGTGTATATATATATATATATATTTATATGCCCGGAGTATTATGAAATCATACTTGAAACCCAGATTCCAACTCCATTTCCCAACCACTTGTATAAAATTTTCATTACAGATTGCTGCCCTGCAGTGGAACCAGAGGGCAACTTTATTAGAGGCTGCCTGGCAGCAGGAGAATGAGCCAGTCAACAGCTCCAGATATTCCTCTGCGAGACATGGCAGAGTGCTGGAAATGGAACAGATTATATAAAAAAAAAGTAATTCAGAGCAATTTCTAGTAAAGAGTCAAAGAACCATATAATTCAACATTTATATAGACAAGACTTCAAGGGAACTCTTCAAAATAAAAAAAGAGGACGAGGTAACGGTAAAAAACTCTGGTTTGATTTTTCCTCTTTTTTCAATTTCTTTTTTAACCTGCCCTGTTGGTTTGTGCCACCCTTGGCTTGGCAGCCCCTGCAGGGACAGTTCCAGCTCCCAGTGCCTGTCTGGCTGCTGCTGCCTCCAGGGCAGCTCCAGCTTTTCCTACCAAACCAGCCAAGCAGGGCTGTCCTGCTGCACCAGCCAGGATGGGGATGATCATTCCCAAAAGTGCCCACATGCAATTTTCCTCTTCCTCCTCTCCCCTGGCTCAGTTCTGGTGCTCTGAGAGGAGCAGACAATCCCTTTTCCTGTGATTAATTGGGGTGGGAGCTGCTGGTACCTGCAGCCTTCCCTTGGTGCTGCAGCTGCAGGAGCCCCGTGACTCCCCCGCCTCGTTTGTCATCTCCTGACACTGATGAAGAGCTGCTCCAGGAGGGAACATATCCATATCAAAGCTGCTTGGATCATCCTTTTGCAAACTATCTGCTGCATTTTCTGGCCTAGTTTCCTCTCTGATCTCCAGCTCCTGTTCCTTCCCTCCCTGAGCCCCAGCACCCAGGGCTGAAGGGTCCTGGGGAGAAACGGGGTCACTCTGCTTCCACATGGTCCAGCCCGAGCCAAAAACACTTCTGCAGCCAAGGGTGCCCGTGGTGGGATGAAAACTGTCCAAGCTGTGATGGGACTCACTCTCAGGCAGCACCTGACACAGGACAGAGCTCCTGGGGATGGGGATGGAGGAGCTACAGAGCTCCTGGGGATGGGGATGGAGGAGCTACAGAAC
Organism: Molothrus ater; assembly: GCF_012460135.2. NCBI lineage: Eukaryota > Metazoa > Chordata > Aves > Passeriformes > Icteridae > Molothrus > Molothrus ater. Next base: position 10,378,344 of record NC_050498.2, on the reverse strand, counting down.
CCCTGGGGATGGGATGGAGGAGCTACAGAGCTCCTGGGACTGCGATGGAGGAGCTACAGAGCTCCTGGGGATGGGGATGGAGGAGCTACAGAGCTCCTGGGGATGGAGGAGCTACAGAGCCCCTGGGGATGGGGATGGAGGAGCTACAGAGCCCCTGGGACTGGGATGGAGGAGCTACAGAGCTCCTGGGACTGGGATGGAGGAGCTACAGAGCCCCTGGGGATGGGATGGAGGAGCTACAGAGCTCCTGGGACTGCGATGGAGGAGCTACAGAGCTCCTGGGGATGGGGATGGAGGAGCTACAGAGCTCCTGGGGATGGAGGAGCTACAGAGCCCCTGGGGATGGGGATGGAGGAGCTACAGAGCCCCTGGGACTGGGATGGAGGAGCTACAGAGCCCCTGGGGATGGGGATGGAGGAGCTACAGAGCTCCTGGGACTGCGATGGAGGAGCTACAGAGCTCCTGGGGATGGGGATGGAGGAGCTACAGAGCTCCTGGGGATGGAGGAGCTACAGAGCCCCTGGGGATGGGGATGGAGGAGCTACAGAGCCCCTGGGACTGGGATGGAGGAGCTACAGAGCCCCTGGGGATGGGGATGGAGGAGCTACAGAGCCCCTGGGGATGGGGATGGAGGAGCTACAGAGCTCCTGGGACTGCGATGGAGGAGCTACAGAGCTCCTGGGGATGGGGATGGAGGAGCTACAGAGCTCCTGGGGATGAAGGAGGGGATGAGCGAGACCTCAGCCAGCCATGGAAACACTGAGCTGCTGCCCACGACCAGCACAGCACCTGGCCGTGGCATCAGCTGGCCATAAACAGATGTTAAGTGACCAAACCCAGACATTAAGGGGCCATGTGCAGCCTCTGAGAGCAGCAATCTGTACAGGAGGCTCCTGGCTCTCACCAAGGCACGGAGGGAAGGAGCCCCCAGAAACAACTGCAGGGAAAGTGGCACCCCAAGGTGCCAACAGCCCAGGGTGACTTCGGGGCCCTGGTGGAGGAGCAGGGAATTTGCTGTGGTGCACCTGGAGCAGCCCACAGAGCTGCTGGCCCAGGGATGTGAGTGCCTGGAGACCCCAGTGGCATCTCCCACCCCTCCTGAGAGCACCTCCTGCTCTCTCAGCACCATCAGCACCCAAACAAACCAAAACTAACACACCAAACTTTCTGACAAACCAAAAACTCCCTCCTGGCTCCCAGCTCAGCCTGCCATTCCCGGGAATTGTGTTTCTAAATACCAAAAACTCTGCAATTCCTGGGAACTGTGTTTCTAAAACCCAAAAACTCTGCAATTCCTGGGAACTGTGTTTCTGACAAACCAAAACTCTGCAATTCCTGGGACCCAGCAGGAGGGTCTGTGCTCCCTCCCTTCACCAGCCTGTGTCAGCAGTTTGTTCTGCAGCCCTGTAGGTTCTTCAGTTTAAATAAAATAAGAAAGAGGCATTTTCAAAGCTTTAATGGCTTTGAAAACAACATGGAGAGCTCTCTTTACTGCAGGAGAGGTTAATGATCTCCCTGTGCTACAGAACCAGACTGGACATCATAATAAATAACCTTAATAAGATATAAACATCACCCAGAGCTGCTCGGTGCAGAGAGCAGGCAGGAGCTGGAGGCATTTCCATGATTCAGGGGATGCAGGGGGGATCTCACACTGAAGGAACTCAGTAAAAAGGAAAAGCTTTACTCACACAGAGAGGGAGCGTTTCCCACCCTGCTGCCACGGGCTGTGCCCTGCTCCGGGGGCACTGAGGGGCCCTGCATGGCCAGCAGGGTGACACCGGGCCAGGGTGACACCAGATCAGGGTGACACCATGGCAGGGTGACAGACACTGGATCAGGGTGACACCATGGCAGGGTGACACTGGGTCAGGGTGACAGACACTGGATCAGGGTGACACCATGGCAGGGTGACACCAGATCAGGGTGACACCATGGCAGGGTGACACCAGGTCAGGGTGACACCGGGCCAGGGTGACACCATGGCAGGGTGACACCAGGTCAGGGTGACACCAGGCCAGGGTGACACCATGTTAGCATCAGGGACAGCCCCACAAAGGCAGCACAGGGGACACAGCCCCACAGAGCCAGCACAAGGGGGGACAGAGCCCCACAAAGGCAGCACAGGGTGGGGGGACAGAGCCCCACAAATGCAGCACAGGGGGACAGAGCCCCACAAATGCAGCACAGGGTGGGGGGACACAGCCCCACAGAGCCAGCACAGGGGGGACACAGCCCCACAGAGCCAGCACAGGGGGACAGAGCCCCACAAAGGCAGCACAGGGGGGACACATCCCCACAAAGGCAGCACAGGGGGGACACAGCCCCACAAAGGCAGCACAGGGAGGGGACAGAGCCCCACAAAGGCAGCACAGGGAGGGGACAGAGCCCCACAAAGGCAGCACAGGGAGGGGACACAGCCCCACAAAGGCAGCACAGGGGGACAGAGCCCCACAAAGGCAGCACAGGGGGGACAGAGCCCCAGAAAGGCAGCACAGGGGGACAGAGCCCAGCTGATGCAGGAGCCCCGATCCCGATCCATCAGCACTCAGGAGCAGGGAGGGGAGGGCTCGGGCCGGCCCCCGGGCATTAATCACCTTTGCCGAGGCTCTGCAGCCCGGACAGAACTATTCATCAGCAGCGTATCAGCCCTGCAGCCCGGCCAGGCCCCTTTGTGTGGGTCCCTTCCCATCAGAGCCAGATAAGATTATCAGCCAGGAGCAAGACACCCATTGAGCTACACCTGACTGGAAGAATGGGATTTTATTTTATTTTTTTATTTATCCCCCTGTCTCAAAGATGAGCTATTTCTTGTCTTGTCAGACCACATCCTTTTCTTGAAAGAACCAGCTTTAAGAATCCAATTTGTCAAGCTGGACAATCATTTGAGAATCCATAAAAAGCCTCGGTGACTTTATCAAAAAAAATAAATCAGAAGGTTTTAAATGGTAACTGAAAGGGATTTGAAAATAGGTTGAGTGGCCTACATCAATTAATCTTCAGAGAGCTGTGGCTTTGTGAAGCTGGAGTGGCAGAGAAGTGTCAAAAACTAGTTACTGGGCTCGAGGAGATGGAAGTCATCGATATTTCCCCTCTCCTTTTTCTCTTTTCCTCCTTCTCTGACTCTCCAGAGCACAGTGAGGGAACCCCCCCCTGCCACAGGGCACTGCCAGCTGGGCAGGGCTGGGGGGCCAAGCCAGGAGGGGGCAGCCAGCAAGGGCCAGAGCTGCTCTGGCACCCTGGCTGTGAGCTGTCACTGTCACTGCTGCCACCGAGGCCACAGCGACAGCCCTGGCAGGGACACGGGGCTCTGCTGGCACTCAGGGGCCACGAGGGACACGGGGACACCTGGGCAGGGACATGGGGACACCTGAGCAAGGACACAGTGACACCGTGAGGAGGGACATGGGGACACCTGGGCAGGGACACGGGGACACCCAGGGACCCCCAGCTCCACTGGGAAGGGAGGGAGGGAGGGAGAGAGGAGGGCACAAGGACAGAAATGAAATTATTCCAGTTCAGCCTCAGGGCCACCATGGCGGAGGTGGCACTGGGGGGGCTTTGAGGTCCTTCCAACCCAAACCATTCCATGACTCCCTTATAGCAATAATGAGAATAAATTCAATATCGAGCAGCATCCTTGGGCCACCTTTCCAACTCCTCGTGTCCTGCCCTGCCAGCTCCCTCCTGCTCTCCTCTGAGTGTCCCTGCCCATCCCTGGTGCTGCAGGGGATTTCTGCCCCCTCCCCATCCCAGAGCCCTCGGGGCTGGCAGGGAATGCAGGAGCTGCAAAAGGAGGGATTTAAATGGCCAGGGAGAGCCAGAGCCTGGAACTCCCCCTGTGCCCAACCAGGGTGTGACAAACAGAGCCCCAGGGACCACCCCCGGGGACACCTGGATGGAAACAACAGGATGCACAATTTGCCATAAAAATAAAGAGCTTGGGAGGAATCAGGAGGCTGGGAAGGGAAGGGCCAGGCTGCTCTGGGATGTGAGGGGCTCCAGATGGCTCTGCGGTTTAGTGCAATAAAAAATTTAATCTGACAGGCAAGTGTGGGGCTGGAGAATAATAATAAGACAAATAATTTCCTTAAAAAAACCCGAAAGGGATCTAACAGCTCAAAGATATCTTCATTTGCTGCAAAGAGCAGAGACCATCAGTTATTTACTGCAGTTGGGAGCACATTCAGGAGCTCTCAAACGCTATTTTGTTGCAGAAGCACAATGTAAGGACACTTTCCTCGCTTCCCAGCCGGGGGAAATAGATCTGCCTTGGAACTTGGCCAAAGGGCTGCGAGTTCGGGCTCTGAAGCGAAGGTGATAACTTTACCAATTAAATATGGATGTGATTTTTCCCCCCCTCTCCTCCCCTGGAATACTTCTGCACTGCCATTAGGTGATGATATAAAGACACAGGCCTCCTGGTGCAGCTTAATTGCTCCTATATAGAAAAATGATGAGCTCCATTGCTCTGCACAAGGGCTGCTGCGGCCACTTGCTGCCTTATTAATAGGTGATAGCGACGTGGGTTTAATTCTCGTGCCCCAGGAAAAGCAGGGAGGCAGCAAAGCCCTGCTCAGCAAACACCTCAGCGCTGCTAAACTGCTCCACTGAACAGCCAGGGGCTGAGGAGACGCTTTGTGTTTAATCACACACTTAAAGTGTTTTGCTGAGTTGATGCTCGGTGCAGGGCAGACAGGATGCGCTCCCAATTAACTGATCTTTTATCCCCATATCCTGGTATTTTTCTTTTTTATTGATACGCAGCACAGACAATCCTGTGTTTTGCAATCTGCTGCTCCATGATTTTCAGTCCAGGGTGAAGCCTGGGCGAGCTGAGGACCAGAACAAAGCTGTTGTTTTAATGAGCATGGACCTCAGAAGGGGCTGGGAGCAGAAGGGGCTCTGGGCTATCCTCCCCTGGGATGGGGAGGGGGCAGAAATCCCCTGCAGCACCAGGGATGGGCAGGGACACTCAGAGGAGAGCAGGAGGGAGCTGGCAGGGCAGGACACGAGGAGTTGGAAAGGTGGCCCAAGGATGCTGCTCGATATTGAATTTATTCTCATTATTGCTATAATGGAGTCATGGAATGGTTTGGGTTGGAAGGACCTCAAAGCCCTCCCAGTGCCACCCCTGCCATGGCAGGGACACCTCCCACTGCCCCAGGTGCTCCCAGCCCTGCCCAGCCTGGCCTGGGGCACTGCCAGGGATCCAGGGGCAGCCACAGCTGCTCTGGGCACCCTCACAGGAGAATCCCTTCCCAATATCCACCTATTATTATTATTATTATTATTATTATTATTATTATTATTATTATTATTATTATTATTATTATTATTATTCAGCCTTTGGTAAAGCATTATTACTGCAGGTTCTCAGTCTTTACCTCCTCAGCAGCCACTAAGCCTCTCCTAAAAAATCCAGATTTCCCTCTGCTTTCCACCAGTGTCTCTAGGAAGGAGCTTTTTTAAGGGGTAGGAAATTGGGGAGCACGGAAAGCAGGCGGGCAGGGCCTGCAGGGGGTTTGCATTCGCTCCTGCTGAGGCTCCCAGGGTTGATTTCCATCCCCAGAAGCTGCGTTGGGCACGGGGGGAGCGGAGCCGCCGCTAAATGGATGGCAACAGGAAAAGCTGCAGCTACAAATGGCCTGAGAAAAGGCGTGATGAGATGTGACTGCCCTGGGTGCTGGGAGCGCGGAGAGCGAAATGGGAAAAGACCACCTGGACGAGGAGAAAACGCTGCTGATTGCTCGGGGAAAAACGGAGTTAAAGATCATTGGAACGGACAGGGCAATCTGGCGGCGGCGGGCGCTGGGATTGATTCCAGGGCGAGGAGGGGCTGCGAGGGGGCACAGGGGACACGGGGGACATGGGGGGCACAGGGGACACGGGGGGACACGGGGGACACGGGGGACACGGGGGGACACGGGGCTCCGGCCAGCCCAGCCCAGCCCAGCCCCGGGGGGATCGGGGCTGTCCCTGCCCAGCGCTGGCTCTGCCGGGAGGGAAGCAGGAGGGAACCAGCCCGAGTTAGGGAGCAGAATTTTGGGGTCACACAAGTTTTTGGGCGGGCCAGGCCCCCGCAGCTCTCCCCAGTCCAAGGACCTTGTCCCCAGCGATGCTCTGTGCCCCGGGCTGTGGGTTCGCACAGCCGAGGGTTTTCCAAAGCTCGTGCAAAGGTTACCGCCCAATTAACGGGACCAATTAACGCGCCCAATTAACGCGCCGGAGCAGCACCAGCCCTGTCTGCCCTCATTTCCAAACCCAAGGCCGCCGGCAGCTCCCCCGACACTCCCGCACCAATCCTGGAGCACATTGCAGCGCGGGGCCGCGGCAGAGACCAACCAAGATGACAATGATGATGTGCCCATTTCCTCTGCCTTGGGCGTTTTTAAGCCATCTCATCTCCGAAATGAGCCCATTCCTGCGCTGTGCATGACAACCTGTTGGGCCCTCTCGGGCACGGGCAGATGGTGGGGCCGCACTCCCGCATCACCTCTGGAGCGCCAGGGAGGCTGGGACCAGCCCTGCTCCGCTCAAGGTCACAGAACCACGGAATGCTCGGGGCTGAAAGGGACATCAGAGATCATCGACTCCCGAGCCCCTGGCACTGCCGGGATTCCTCCCTGGAAGGGAGGAACGGAGGTCACAGACTGACCCAGGCTCCTCCCAGCGACCTGCCTGACCCCTCTGAGCTCCGTGACACCAGAGGGGAGGCAGAGCCCTGCGGGACGGGGATTTGGTTTGCTCTGGGTGCTGACCAAACCTGCAGCAGCTCTGGAGCCAGCTGTGGGATAACACCGTGTGAGAGATGGAGCCTTGCACAACAGGCACAAGACACATTTCCCAAAACGTCCCTTCTCGTGCCATTAATTATGTCTCGGGTTACTAAACACAAGCAAATTAGGATGATTTCCTTCCCAGCGCCACGAGCCTGAGTTTGCTGTTCCCTTTCTCTCAGCTCTTCCATTAGCTTTTATAGATGATTTCCCTGTCAGGCTGGCCATGCCTGCTCACAGCTCCCCAGCATTCCAATCCACCCAATCTACGCTCATTGCAACTCCAAGTGCTCCACTAATTCCTCTCCTCATTGCAATTCCACATTCCCAAATACTGGGAGCGATGGCAGCAGCGCTCCTGCCGCTGCTCCCAAATTAAATGAGCCAGGAGGAAAAACATTCCGAGACGTTTTCAGCCGAGCCTTTGTGCTCTGAAGGACGTTTTAAAGGCAGGGAACACAACCTGGCTCCTGCGGATTTCATCACCAGAAATTGCAAACGGGGCTTGGAGCAGAGCAAAGAAAGGGGTTAAGAAGATGTGACTTGCTTTTCCAACCCTCCCTGTGTCCCACAGAGCAGGACTGGGCATCTTGGCTGTATTTTTGGGGGCTGGAGAAAATAAAGAGCCATCAGCAGCAAAAGGTGGAGCTCAAATAACCTTTTTAACCCAAGGAATTGCAAAATCAAGCACATTTTTATCAAGCTGCCGTTCTGGAGAGCCCCTCGATAAAGGCACATGGAAAGTACCTGGAGAAGAGGCTGTGGCACCACAGAAATTCCCCCTGGGCCCCTCCATGTGCCCACCCTGCCCCACAGTGCCAGGAAGGAAAACAAACAGCAGCAGAAAGCAGAAAACTTTCAGTCTCTCTGCTGTTAATTATGATCTTACTTTGCACAGAGAACCTGTCATTCAGGCGCCAGTAATGGATAGTTTCTATTTCAATTCTCCCTCCACCCTATTATCTTTTATAAAATCCAGCCAGGCCAGTGATGGATTGATAAGGGCCGGTCCCGGCAGCTCCCATGCACACCCAACTTCTGTATCTTTTTAAATATTTCACTTGCTTGAGATCTTTATTTCACATTTCGATTTCCTGTAGCGCAGTGAATTTATCTTAGTCACCCAGTCAAGTTCTCTCCGAGTCCCTCTTATCTTCTCCCCCTCCGTAACCAGCCCTGGGATAAACCCACAGCCCAAAGGGGACCTCGGGAGCCCCGGGCTGGCCACCAGCGGGAAATTCAGCACCCAAACCCCGCTCTGGCCCCCGCCAAGGCAGCTCCAGCTGGGCTGGAAAAGCGTCTGGAGGTTCGGGGCAGCTGCTCCCGGCAGGGAAAGCCCAGGGGACAGCCCGGGATGGCCCCGGGGCGGCGGCCGTGCCAGGCAGAGCCCTGCCGGGCCGGCAGGCACAGCTCAGCCGCACAGGGATGCGCTTCACCCCTCTGAAGCGCAGATTTTTAAATATCTCAGCAGCGAGGAGCAGAGAGCATCGCACGGGATGCTGCCACAGGAACCCGCCCGGGCAGCGCTGTCCGGCCGGGGGAGGAGATGGGAGCACTCAAACCGGGATAACAGCGGGAAAAAAAAACAGCGAACAGGTGAAGGAGAGTCACCTTCCCGCTGGAACAGGTGAAGGAGAGTCACCTTCCCGCTGGAACGGGTGAAGGAGAGTCACCTTCCCGCTGGAACGGGTGAAGGAGAGTCACCTTCCCGCTGGAACGGGTGAAGGAGAGTCACCTTCCCGCTGCCGTGCCGGTGGCAGCGCCGAGCGCGATCAGGCAGCACCCCCTGGTGCCACCGCGGCACCGGCAGAGAACGGGAAACGGGAAACCTGGAGAGAACGGGAAAACTCGGCCCAGGGAAGGATGGAGAGCCGGGAAAACGGGAAACCTGGAGAGAACGGGAAAACTCGGCCCAGGGAAGGATGGAGAGCCGGGAAAACGGGAAACCTGGAGAGAACGGGAAAACGGGAAACCTGGAGAGAACGGGAAAACTCGGCCCAGGAAAGGCTGGAGAGCCGGGAAAACTCTGCTCGGAAAGGACGGAGATCCGGGAGAACCCTGCCCAAAAAGGCTGGAGAGCCGGGAATCACTGCCCGGGAAGGCTGGGGTTCGCCCCCCGCCCTCCCCGCAGGGACAGCCCAGCCCGCCTGCCTCACCCCGAGCACGAACTCCGTGCCTGTCCCTGCTGCCAGCAGCTGCAGGACCAAGGGAATCCGGGGGATTTCCCTCCTGGGGAGCAGCTCTGGTTCATGGCAGCACACGGAGCTCGGGTCCAGTCCCCTCCCCAGCTCTTGGGGCGATTTCCTCCCGCAGGGTCAAACCCAGCAGCGGGGCACCCAGTAAATCCATCTGCAGAAAGGTGATTTATCTCCCGGGGAAGCCATGGAAATTCCCAAACGCTCTTAAATATCCATTTTCTGGCTCTAAACCATCAGTAAGTTGCCAGCTGGGGAACGCATTTGTCTGCTCCCCTCTGTGTATTTTCTGCTTTTCATTATAATTTGCTAAATAATACATTACAATGAGTTATTTATCACACTCAGCCCTTCCACGATGCCTCCTCCATGGCGGGGAATTTCACCCATAAATCAGACACACAAATACCTGCTGGCATGGCTGCAGGTTTAACCCTGCCCCACAGCTCCCAGCTCTGCTGAGAGCCACCACGGGGCTCAACGACAGCCAGCACAGGGAAAAGGGACAAGATCCAGCACTGGGCAGCGAGCAGAGAGGCACGGCAGGGACACCTGCAGACCCCTGGGGACTGTGAGCACAGAGCTTGGCCAGCTCCAGATTGTCACTGCTGGGAGGCTGAGACAAGGACAGTGCTCATCTTCAGCAGGAGCACCAGGAGGGAAAATTTGTGATCCCTCCTTTCCAAGTCACTGTACCCCTCCCTTTGAAACAAATTGGTTTGCAAATGGGGATTAATTTAACTTCACACCATCTTAAATCAACACTCTCCGGGCCCACAGATTGGGAAAAATCAAGGCATGGAAGGGAGAATTTTAAAAAAGCAGAACTAGGAACAAAACCCTCTCTCTGTGCTTTAACTACAAAATCATCTTTCCTCATTAGCAGCTAATCAGAACTACCAGAGGGGAAGAGATTACAGACAGGGCGGAGAGGGGAGTAACTCACAGAAATACAGACATCAGAACAGATTTTCATTTATTTACCCATTTATCACAGTGAGTCACAGGCTTTGAGTTCATGAGTCTGCATTAGCCTTGCAGGATTTTGGGATGCAATCTCCAAAAATCTCTGAAGTGAACAGGTCACAGCCACATGCCATCTCGGGAAGGAGAAAATCAGCACTTTGGGGTTGCTCTCGGGAAGTCTGAGATTGCTTTGCCCTGCTGGATTATAAGGAGCCACTAATCTCCCCTGCCAGCTCCTAATCTCCCTGGGAGCCCAGATGCCTTATCTGAGACTGGCTCCGTGGAGAGCAGCCCGGGCTGGCAGGCCCTGGGATGGATTCCAGCGGCCCTGGGAGCCAGGGAAGGGCAGCCAGGAGGTGCCCCAGGCTGGGGATGGACAGCAGCAGCCCCAAAGCTGGGTGCTTGTTCCTTAGCTGAGCAGCTCCACAACCAGCCAGGCTGCGAGGGCCTGCAGCTCCTCCAAACATCTCTGTGTGTTTAGACACCAAAATAAACCACCAGCAGCTCAGGGGCTTTTCTGTCCCCCTCCCTGTTTTCACCCAAAATTATTTGCAAGAAGCCAAGAGTTGTGTTCACTCCAGGCAGGGAATGTCTCGTTCAGAGCTTTCCTTTCTCTCCTTAGTTCATCCCAGCTCTGCAGAAGTGAGGAGAGGCTCCCACACCTGAGCACCACCCCGGGCTGTCCCCAAGGTCCCCGTGGGTCACAGCAGCCCCGGGATGTCCCAACAGGGCTCCAGCTGCACAGAGCATCCCCTCCAGCATTCCCAGCCCACGCTGGGAAGCGAGGAACATGTTTTTAAATAAGAGGAGGAAATGGTGTCTTTGTGTCAGGCAAGTGGAAGAAATCCAGGACCAAGAGACTGCAGAGCCTTTCCACTTCAGACAGCAGGTGCTCTCCAAGATGTGGTTATGGCAACAAAATAAATGATGGATAATTGCTTTTGTGACAACTTGCCAATTAAATTAGACTCAGCAGAATAACATAATGACAATTTGTTATGCTCTGGTGGGCACTAACACACCAATCATAATTAAATGCTATGACTGAAATAGAATGCTGCTGTACACAGGAATATATAACCCCAATTCCCTCCCAGTGAAACATTATAGGTTCAGACTTGATTTCAATTTCTGGAGGATAATAGCATTAGCGCACATCAGAATGAGCTTGCAATATGCAGAGAGGCAGCAGCAGCACAGGGGACACACAGAGCCAAGGGCAGCTGAGGCACCGGGCTGCTGTGGGACCCCCCAGCACAGGACAGCCGGGATCACTGCTGGGGATGGGGAGATTGCAAACCCCGGGACCCCGCAGCACAGGGACAGCCTGGATCACTGCTGGGGACAGGGAGATTGCAAACCCCGGGACCCCCCAGCACAGGGACAGCCGGGATCACTGCTGGGGATGGGGAGATTGCAAACCCCGGGACCCCCCAGCACAGGGACAGCCCGGATCACTGCTGGGGATGGGGAGATTGCAAACCCCGGGCTGCTGTGGGACCCCCGAGCACAGGGACAGCCGGGATCACTGCTGGGGACAGGGAAATTGCAAACCCCCGGCTCGGGGCAGTGACCCTGGCCCCAGGGCAGCAGCCCCACCGCAGACACCGAGGCCACAGCTCACCGGGATGGGGCCGCAGGGGTTTCTTGGGGCAGCTCTTCCCTTTCTGCCAGCAAAGCAGCCCCTGGCAGCCAGGCTGGGCAGTGGGACACACACAGCCTGGCCCCTCTTGGAACGGTTGTTGAAATGCTCATTGAACACACTGCTGTGCCCAGAGTGAGCTCACCCCACAGCCGGGGTCCCTCGGGACTCAGCTCCACCAGGTGACCCAGCCAGAGGGGCCTGGCTGCCATCCCTGGGTCAGAACTGACCAACGAGGGCGTCAGGCCCTGCCAGGACTCCACATCTACTGGTGGAACAGCAGCAGCAGCAGCTCTGTCAGCCGCTGCTGAGCTCAGCCTGCTGCTCACACCTGCAGTTTGCTCTGACCCTCCTGCCCTGCCCAGCCCAGGGGCTTTGTCCTGCACCCCACACAGCCCAGAACCCTCGGGGCAGGAATTTCTGTGCCATGGACGTTGCTGGTGCTGCAGAAGCAAAACACTACAAGAACCACCAAACCCAATTCGTTAAAAAGCCCCAGTTTAGAACCAGAACCAGGCAGGTGGCAGAACTGACCCTGCCCAGGTCCTGCAAAGCAGGAGCCACTCCAGTGTGGAAACACAGCACAGCAGAGCCAGCACCCTGCTCTGATTCCACAGCCATCTTCCTAACAGATACAGATTTCTGGAATATTCCAAAGCTCAAAACAGGGCAGGTTTGAAGACCAAATGTGCATGTTCAGCAGGCTTGGGCAGAGGCGAATCCCAGAGGATTCCACAGAGTGGCAATGCCAACAATTTTATATCTTATTTGGAGCCATGTTCCTTAAACACTAAACCCTTCATTATCTGCCTCGGTGAAGCTTGGCATTGGCAAGGTCAGATCACCTGTTTTTCCAGCAAAGCTGATGAATTATTTTGGCTGCTCCAGACATTAGACCTGATCCTATTAAATCCTTAGTTCCCCTGCCCTCAACACATACCAGGAGATAATCCACAGCCCAGGAACACGTGCAGGGGCTGAGCAGGGCTCTGGGAGCTGCTGCCTGTGGGTTAAACAGAGCCCAAGCTCAGAGCCCGGCTCTGCAGCCCTGATGTGTGGGACTGGAGGTGTTTGTTCCAGCAGGACACCTCTGCACTGCCTGGGGAAACAGCGGTGTAAGAATGCTGCAGCATCCCTGGGGGACCGCTGCAGTCACCCCTGCATGCTGCCAGCGGGCAGGCAGCTCTGCACCCCGAAACTCTCAGCACGTGTTTGGGGCCTGGCCTTGGAGAACCTTCAGGCTGGCTGTGGAAGGTGTCCCTGCCCGCTGCCTTTGGAGCCTCGGGAGCCAGGGCTCTGTGTAAGCGATCCTCCGGCATTCGCTATCACCGCAAATAGCCCGGCAGGCAGAGAGGAGCCGCCCCCGGCCCGCGGGAGGACGCTCCGGAATTGGCGCAGGAAAGGTCACCGGGCTGGGCTGGCCATGGCCGGGCAGCAACGAGCGCTCCGACGGCTGCGGGGACATCACCGGCCCGCAGGAGCTGTCCTGGGCACGGGGCACAGCCCTGGAGCGCCCGGAGCAGCCTTTGCCCTGCCCGGGGCCCCAGTCCCGCACCCGGCGCATCCCCCGCTCCCTTTTCGGATATTTCCCGGTGACAGCCGGGACTCGCAGCTGGGACTCCCGCACGGATTTCCTCGCCTGCGGTGCCCGGCGGGGCTCGGGAGCGGCCGCCGCTCGGTGCCGGGAGCGCGGAGCGCGGCTCCCACCTAGCGGGGAGCGCCGGGGGACCGGGGGTGCGGGGGCCCTCCGACCGCTCCTGCTGCCGGGAAAGCGCCCCCACAGTGACAAATCGCCCCCCGGCTGCTGCCCACAACTTCTTAATTTAATTCCCGCAGTTACAGCAGGTCCCGAGCATCGGCATCTCCCTCCAGCCCGGCGAACGCGCCCGTTCAGACTCGCTGGTTTAACTGGTTTGACCGAATTGCACCAAACGCCCCGGCTCACATCCCTGACCCCGTGGGGATCCCCGGCACCCACCAGACACGGCAAATCCACGGCGCTGAACGTTCCAATGTTCAGCTTCTCCATCACCCACAGCCTGCCCTGCCCTGGCAGCTTCCAGCAGAGAATTCCCACATTCCCACCATGGCACGACTCTCCCTCCCTCTCTCCCCTCCACTGAAACACGGGGTCCCGCACAGATTTCCAGGTTCTCCCGCACAGGTTTCCAGGTTCTCCCGCACGTTTGCCCACGTACCTGGCTCAGAAGCCCGGGGTGAGCCCGGCAGGGCAGCACAGCACGAACCGCTGGGGCAGGGCACGGAGCTCACCCACACCCGGCCGCTCCTCCTGCCCTTCCCCTGCCGGGGTTTGGCTCCTCGGCACGAGGCGATCACCCCAAAACGCCCTCACCTGTGGCCATCACCGTGGCCATGGTAATTAACCACCTGCAGCTGATCCCCATCACCTCCCCAGGTGTTCATGGGGAGGAAAAACTCCTCACTTCACTCCCCTAGGTCACAGCTGCCCTCGAGGGCAAACCCAAGGGGATTGACTTTTTCCAACACAAAATAAAACCAATTCCAACTTTCTCCTCAGGTGTCTGCACAGCAGCTCGTTCAGGGGCTCTGGAGGGCTCTAAACTCGATGTTATTGCTGGATGTGGAAATGGATCAGTGCTAAAACACAGGGATCTTTGCTCTCTGTAACAAACCCTGAGAGGGTTTAGCTCTTCTACAGGGGCAGAACTGGGAGTGAAGTTTGACCTTCCAAGGATAACTGAGGAATTCTGCTGCCATCACATTGCTGCCAGGAGTGAAGGAAGGCACAGAAACCAAACCAGGGGCATTTCACACCCTGCTTTTCACTGCCACCGAGCTCTCCTGCATCCCACCCAGCAGCAGCAGCACCAAACTGGGCAGGGAGCGAGGGGCTGGACATCAGTCACCCCCTATGAGTGGGGTGGTGCCAGTCTGGGATGTTAAAGAATCACAAACGAAAGAAAAACAACAGAAATCTCAAAGGAAAGGACACAAACCAAACTGTTTGTTTTTCATAGAGCCCAAGCCAAATGTTTAATGAGAGATCAGGCAGCCACTGGATGTGTAGGCACGGGCAGAATCCCTGCAGTCCCAGCAAGGTTGGTTGTTATTTTTTTTTTTTTTGGTTGTTATTTTTGCCCCTGCCAGGTCTCCGGTGACTGCTCCCAAGCAGCATCACCTTTCCCTCAGCAAACAGCTGGAACATCCCATTTTCACTCTTCCAAGGCGGCCACTTTCATCAGGAGCCCTAAAAACTGCAAAGCTCCCAATTCTCTGGTAGTGCCACCCCTCATCCCGCTCTGAGTTTAAGGAAATGATGGGATGGGAAGAGCACATTACAGCACTTCTATAAATAACAGCTTTCCTCAATCAGCTATAAAAAGATGACACTTGAGACAGCTGCTGAACACATCCAACAGGATCTGCATTCCCCCAGCAGGAAACATCTTCACTACTGCACACCAGACACCTGAACAGGCAGAATTCTAGTTTTTAAAGAGAATTTTAATTTTCCATTTTACACTCGGTGTTTTCCAACTTGACTTCAGAAAACAGTTGTGAACATTAAAAAAAAAAAAAAAGTTTTCTGTGACTTTATCAATGTGGAGCTGGACAGAGGGGAGCATGGAGGGCACCAGGATCCTGTTCCTCAGGGAAATGTCCCCAAGGAGGGCTGGAGTGGCTGCTGGCAGTGACAGGGCTGTCAGGAGGGACAGGGATTCTCCTTCTGTGTCCCTGCCAGCTCTGGTGGCTGCTCCTGCCCATCCTTCCTCTTCTCCTGCAGCTCCCCCAGCCCTGCCTGGAGCTGGGGCTGCAAGGCAGCATCCCTGGGTCCAGCACCCTGCAGGGAAGGACAGCAAAGATCCCATGAAACGGGGGGAAAAAAGCCTCTGAAGGGTGACTGAGGGCAGCAGCAGCCCTCTGTGTGTCCAAAAGGAGTTTAATTCACGCTGAGATTGTTGTGGAGGCACAACACAGTGTCACCACATTCCCAGAGAGGCTGCTGACCTCCAGCTAAAACATGGAAAAATTCAAGATACAACAGCAAATCTGCAAAATTCCAAATGCTTTATACAGATACACCGTGGATTGTTTGAATGGTTATTCAATTTAATCTCCAGAAAAACATCTTTTCTGGCCCCCAAGTGCCTCAGCCTTGGCCAGACCTGTTCATGGCCAGGAGGAAAGTTTCCTTTAAGACCATCAGATGTGTGACTGCTGTGCTGAGGGTTTCATTCACACCAACTCAGCACTAAGGGCCTGGGAGTGGGGTTTTGTCAATCCACCAGCCAGGGAACTCTGTGGGTATTTCATACTCACTTTGTCTACTCCTCTTCTCTGTAAAAGGATCCCACTGGCTAAAAGGGCTTTTCCTGTTTCTTCAAACAATTTCTCCTCTTCAATTTTCCCCTCTTCCTTCAGTTCATTGTATTTCTCAACAAACCTGGATTGCAAAGTTGCTGTTTTACACTCAGGAGATGCTCTGGTTCCCTGACTGAAGGGGAGAAGGGGGCAGCCTCAGGAACATTTCTGTTTTAATTATCATCTTACCTCTGGCAGGTGGATTTGAAGTTTAACTGTGTCAGGTCGAAAGGTTTGGGGCCATTGCCATAAACTTTGTAAAACTTCCTGCTCAGAAAAGGAAATTGTTTAGATTTTGCAGCTAAATCAGGAGTAAACAGAGCAGAGTCAGAGTATGCACATAATTGTTCCTCCTTTTCTCAGGAGCCTTTATGAACACCTGGCAGTGCCCAAGGCCAGGCTGGATGGGCTTGGAGGGACAGTGGGAGGTGTCCCTGCCATGGCAGGGGTGGCACTGGGTGGCCTTCAGGGTCCCTGGCAGCCCAAACCTGTCTGGGATTCCACAGAGCTTTGTTCCAGCTCTTTATTAAACTGTGTTTATAAATTCAGGTTAATCACAGCAGCCGGGGGTCAGAGCAGCTCTGGAGCCCAGAGGAGCCTCCACCTCCGTTAGAAACACAGGGCAGGGCAGGGCAGAAAAACCACCCCCATTTATTAAAAAAACAACCCAAATTTATCCCCAAAACCACCCCCATTTATCCCCAAAACCATACTGATTTATTAAAAAAAAAAACCACCCTGATTTATTAAAAAAACACCCTAATTTATTAAAAAAAACCCACCCCGATTTATTAAAAAGAACACCCTGATTTATCCCAAAAACCACCCCGATTTATTATTAAAAACACCCCGATTTATTATTAAAAACCCCCACCTTGATTTATCCCCAAACGGCCCCGATTTATTAACAAAAAAAAAAAAAACCGATTTACCCCAAACGCCCCCGGTTCACCCCAATGCCCCCGGTTCCCCTGCACCCACGCCCGCACGGTGTCCTCCCGGTAGAACACGGCTCCGATGGGGTCCCCGCTCCCGTAGCGCGGCCGCGGCACGCGGTACACGGGCTCCCGCAGCGGCGGGAACGCGGCGTACACGTCCAGCCACAGCGGCTTCCGCAGCAGCCCGATGCGCACCAGGTTCCGCGCCCTGCGGGCGACAGGCGGCTCAGGGGGGGCTCAGCGGGCCGCGCCCACGGAGAACCGGGAACCGGCCCGGCTGACCCCCCCCCCCCCCGCACCGGCTGAACACGCTCCCGATCTTCTGAGTGCGGCTCCCGGCCGTGGCGGCCATGGCGGCCCCGCCGACGGGCCCCGGAGCCCGGCCCGGTGCTGCCGCGCACCCGGAAGCGGAACCGGAAATGGAGTGGGAACTGAACCGGAACCGGAGCGGCCGCCAGGGCACACGGCCGAGTGCCGAGCGGCGGCGGGGGAAGGTGCCCAGGCAGCGCCAGCGGATGGCCGAGCCGGGTCGCCCCCATCCGTTTGGCGCTGTCGCGACAGACGCGACCGGCCCCGGTGTGCCCCGACAGCCTCGGCCCCAGCCCGGGCAGCGCCAGCAGTCCTGGGCTCGGGGCAGCCTCGCCTCCTGTTGTTTGCTGGTGCGGTGTCACAGAATGGCTGGGCCCACAGCCGTGTCCCACTGTTGTCCCTCACAGACAATGCCACCACCACAGTGCCACCCTCACAGTGTCACCCCCACAGTGCCACCCTCACAGACACCCCTCACAGCGTCACCCCACAGTGCCCCAGAGTGGGATCAGGACAGGGGACATGGGATCCACATCGAGGGACAGTGGGATGCGCACCAGCCCTGTCCGGGGCTGCCCCATGGCCGCACCCTGCCCCGGGCAGCCCCAGCAGGCAGAGCGGCCCCAGAGGATCCCAGGGTGTGTTCCAGCTCGGTGTACAGCCCCAGCAGCCCCAGCAGCCCCAGCAGCCCCAGCAGCCCCAGCAGCCCCAGCAGCCCCAGCAGCCCCAGCAGCCCCAGCAGCCCCAGCAGCCCCAGCAGCCCCAGCAGCCCCAGCAGCCCCAGCAGCCCCAGCCTCCCTGCAGGCAGCCCTTCCCCGGGCACTGGGTGCAGCTCGGGAACCGAGGGCAAGGAAGGAAAGCGCATCCCATCCCTGCTCCCAGGCCGCCGAAGGAAGGGGGCAGCACACTTCCACGGCACACCGAGGGCCGGCAGGAACCCCAGCCGCAGCCCCGGCCGGGATCAGAGCCCGAGGAGAGCGGCAATTGCAGAGGGAGCTGCTGGAGAGCAGAGCCCCTGTCCCTGCAGGAAAAGCAGCAATTGCAGAGGGAGCTGCCCGGGCAGGCCCTGCGCTCCCCAGGGCAGCCGGGCTGCCTCCAGCCTTTCGCTGCTTTTGACATTTAAGGCAAGAGTGCCCTGACTTTTTCCAGGCTTTTCTTTCACAGGGAAGGTTCCCGAGCTGGAAAGCTCCGATCCTGCCGGGAAATGAAAGGTGGCACAGGACAGGGGGGTTCTGTGCTGTCCCTGCAAGTCAGGGGGATGCTCCATGTGCCCCCTAGCCCTGCCACTGCCCCCCAGGGATGGCTCCTGGGTTATTGAGAAACCACTGGACACACATTCAGCCCCATCAGATTTTGGGTGTTTGCATCTCCTGGAGCTGGGCTAGAGCTGCCCCTTCCCTTCCCAGCCCCCTTTGTTTCTTCTTCCTCCTGTAAAGAGTAGAAAAATACACAGTGTTAAAAAAATATATACAGTGTGAAGAGTACAACAGGACTTTATTATAGGAATTACTATTAAACATCTTTAAGAAAAAAATCACTTATGGAAATAAAATTCTAAAATAGCCACACTCACAAATGTCACAGATCAGTTTGTTTTGTTCTTTCGAAACCTTTCTGTAGAGAAATGATACAAACATCACTGAGAATTGTACATTTTTATGTAAGAAACGCATTTTGGCTCCCAAGCCGGGTTTGTGGCCTTTCCACTCCACAGACCTGATTTTTGTTTTTTACAGGACACAAAAACCCCTCTCCACCTCCATTAAAACGATGCTTTGTGCCTCCAGGATATTTTGACACGGCCACAGAGTGACATCCCCCAGAGGCTGTGCCTGGCCTGGGATGTTTAAGGGCTGCTTGTTGGGGGGTGGTGGTGGCAGAGCTGTGCCCAGAGCCCTGTGCCAGGCCTGGGTGGCCATGGAGCTTTGGTGCAGGACCCCAGCAGGGCTGGGCACTGAGCCAGCTGTGCTGTCCCTTCCCCTGCTCCCGGCCACCCTTCCTCGCTGTCCCTCTCTCAGTGGGAGCAGAGGGGACAAGCTCAGGCAGAAAGCAGAGGCAGCTGCTGGCCTGGGGATGCTCCACCAGCACACAGCTGGCTGGCAGGGGTGACCCAGGTGTCCCTTATCGAGCAGATTGAGAGGAGCGACAGTGTCCCCCTCTTTGTCCCGGCTGCCAGCAGTGCACTGGCCTGTGGCCCTGTGCCAACCTCCCAGGGAAGCTCATCCCATCCCTGCTGCCAGGGCAGGACCCAGCCCAGCCCAGCCCTCGGGCAGCACCTCCCTGTCAGGGAGAGCAGAATTCCAGAATTCCCCTCCCAGCCGCTGGTGCTTCCTGCGCTCATGGAAACTGCGCTGGCACCGCCGCCCGCCGTGGAATGGTGACAGCCTGATCCGCTTCCAAGTTTGATTTTCTTCCAAATATGCAGAGCTGCTTTGGACTGGGAGGGAGTAACAGCAGCCTCAGGGCCCACAAGGCCAGTGAGGGCAGGAAAGGAGCCCCTCCTTCTCCACAGCTCTCTCAGAATGGAAATCCCACACGGGGACTAAAGGATTTTCCGTTCCTGATTCCCCCTTAGCCCCTTGCACCCCTCCAGACCCACATCCTACCCTGGGCTGGGCAGGGCAGCCTGGGGCATCCTGTGCCCTTGCAGCACTGCTGACAGTTGTGCACCCCACGAGGAGCAGGGGTGCTGCCCACGGTGTGGGACAGCCAGCGTGGCTTGGGGTGGCCTAACCTGTCACTGTGCTGCCACCACTCAGGATTGCTCTTCCATCCTTCAAAAGCAAAGGAGAGGACACCAGAACTGGTATGGGCTGGGTGGGGTGGGAATTCTGCTGCTTTGATTTTAGGAACCCAAAGCTTGCTGGCATCCCAGCCCATGGCACCTGCCCTGGCCCTCGGCACCCCAGAACTTGTCTGGGCGCCGGTGCTGCAGGAGAGTTTTGTGCTATAGAGACACCACCCAGACCCTGCAGCCCCAGACACCTGGAAACAGCCCCAGACACCTGGAAACAGCCCTGCCCCTGGCCAGGAACCAGGGAAAGTGAAGCTCAGGGGATGCCCTGATCCCCAGCACGGCTGGAGGGGACGGCAGCAGCGCTCAACAGGTGCAGCAGCTGCAGCGCCGCCGGGGCAGCAAATCTTGGCGTCCACTTCAAAGGCACGTGGGCTCCGTGGGGATTGAAGAGGAGCCTGAGGGAGCCAGCGCCTGCAAGGGGGACTTTTGTTACCAAACCCTGCCGAGAGGCAGGGAAAACAGTTGCGTGAGTGTTTGATGGCTGGGGCTCCTGCGTCTGCCGCCTTCACAGCTCCAATCCTGCAACATTTGTGCTGGTTGGCAGGAGGCAGGGAGTGAAACAGGCACGTCTAGAGCCACCTCCTGCATTTGGCAGGGAGCGTTGTGCCGATAAAGGAGAAGAAAATGTGCTGGCGGGAGCGGATTCTGACTTTACGCTCGTCACTCATTACTTACACAGCGAAGGAATTTGTTTATGTAATTATTTTTAGCCTGACAGCATCTCCGAGAGCTGCAGGATCCCGGCGCTGCGGGCACGAGGAAGGGGCTCTGCTTCTGCTCCTGCCCCGCACCAACCCTAGCAGTGCCCCCAGGCCCTGGCACAAACTCTGTGCTGGAAACACCTCCACCAGCCCTGCCAGCCCCTGGCTTGGGCTCTCACCCACAGTGAGAGGTGAGCAGGCACCCCCAGCACCCCACCCTGTGGGACGTGTCCTGCTCCAGCAGTGAGGGTTAAACTGGTGTGAAATCCAGCCCTTGGTGCTGCCCCACAAAGCTCCCCAACTTCAAGGCAGTTGTAGCAATGCCGAAGGCAAAGGTTTAATTCAAAGTGAAACGCCTAGGAAAAGAAGGCCTTTCCTTTATAAACAATTTATATTATTTGACTATTACCTGATCTGAATCTCTGCTCATTACTCCTAGCAATAAAAGACAACGGCTGTTAGCTTCCCTTTCTCACGTGGTTTTTGTTCCGGTGTGCGCAGAGTGAAGTTACATCAGACCACTACAGATATGTTCAGGAGTGCTCCGGCCAGGCAGACCCCACGTGGGACTGGATCCTCGTTAGTAGGACTGATTTCATTTCATCCCTCCCGTGCCGCCCGGCCGGGGAGCAGGCGGGGCTGCCCCTCCCCAGCCCGAGCTCGCTGGCTCCTCCACAGCCGCTCACTCGCAGCAGCTGCCCTCTCTTCTTTTGCCCTCTTTTCTTTTCTTTTTCCTTTTTTTTTTTTTTCCTTTTTGGCTGATTTTCTCGATAGGAAAAGTTGTTTTCAAACCATTGGTAAGAAAACATTGTGCCTCACTTCGATACTTGTACTTCAGAGGAGTACAGCAGCAGAGGGGGAACAGCCAAAATCTGGGTGGTTTGTTGGGTGGGTTTTTCCTTTTTCAGCCATCTCCTGATGAAGCCTCGTGCACGTCCTGTGCCAGCAAGAAACCCCAGAGCTGGGACCTGCAGGGAGGGGAAGAGAACAGCCTGTGCTCAGCCTCAGCCACACAGTGACAGCAGCCGGGGCTGTCCCAGCCCTGGCACCCACTGATGCGGCTTGTGCCCACCCAGACACACTCTGGGCCCAGCCTAAAGCATGTGGCTCTTCCTCCAGCCAGGCTGGGCCATGCACACCAAAGTGATCACCCATCCCCAGGTGCCTCTCACCGTTTACTGCCCTTCCTTCGGCGTCTCCTCCTCCTCCCGGAGCTGCTGCCGCCGTGCCTGGAAATCTTCATCTGAAGGCAGAGGCAGGCGGGGGCTGCAGCCACCTCCACACCGGGGCACCCCTGCACCACGGGGAGGAGCCCGGGGGAGGCAGCCCAGCTTCCCCAGGCAGGCTCTCCTTGCTCAGAGAGAGAATTCCCAGGGGGACTGGGGAGTTTATCCCAGAACATGGATGGAGGCTTTTGGCCCACAGGGGTATTTCTGCCAGCCGTTCACACCTGAGCCAGCCCTGGGGTGATGTGGCACCACAGGCCCCAGCCTGCCAAGCCCAGCACACCCAGCACAGCCTGGCACAGCACTCCTTACCATATGCATGTCCTTCCACGTCATCCAGAAGATTTGCTGTGGAAGCTGCTGTCCCCATCCTGCACCCTCCGCTAAGGAAAACCACTTGTGGGGCCAGGATGTGGCCAGGGACCACAGCCACCCTTCCCAGCCCACGCTCCAGCCACACAGGAGCCCTTGGGGAGCCCCCTGAGTGAGGCCCCCTGCCCCACAGCCCCTTTCAGGATACACCTGGTGCTTCAACAAGTGTTTTCTTTTTGATTTCCTCATCTTTGTCTTCTCGGAGAAGGCTCTGGCGAGTTCAAACAGCTTCTTGCGCGTGGCTGGAAGGAAGCAGCTGCCTCAGGGTCTCACCCAAAACCAAAAACCCCTCCCAAAGCTGCCACAGGCAGGGGAAAGGAGAGGAGCAGGGCTGGGGGTGTGAGAGCCACCCACACCCAACACCCTGTGGTGATGCCCAGACTCGGAGAGGGAGACGGGGACACCTCGGTCCCTGGTGGGAGGTGCTCCATGTTTTCCCCTTTTTCTGGGATTTTCATGACCTTCCTTACCCACCCCTCCCAGTGTCCCCAGTGCCTGCAGCCCAGCTGGGGGCCACCCAAGGACCTTGCTGTAGTTTGTGGTGGGAAAAGCAGGCTGTGACTGAGTTTGGGAGAGTGCCAGGTGCTGCTGCCATTCCCCCTGCCCACGCCACTCCCAGCTCCCCTCCAGCCTGCCCGGCTGCCAGCACGGGCGCTGCACACACTCACATTTCCCCATGTGCTTGAGCTTGTCTCGGAATAAGGCATCGTCGGACACGGCCCCACCGGCCTCGCTGGCTCCAGAGGGAGCTCCCTCACCTGCAAGGCAAACACGGTTCACCGGGAGTGCCTCCCTGCCTGCCTGCCTGCCTGCCTGGAGAGGGGGCTGCCACAAATCACTTCCAGTTCCAGCAGCAGCGAAGGGCAGCGTGGGGAGAGGAGGTGGGATGAGGGTGGGGCTGGCTGTGGATGGAGACCCTCTAGGGACACAAGCCCTGGCAGTGCAGAGCTGCGGGCTGGCAGCACACCCTTACAGGGGCTCAGTCCCAGCACCAGCACCTCCCTCCAGGGTCAGCAGCTCCAAATTCCCCCGGGCTCTGACTGTGCTCTGGGTATTGGATGATGCTACCCAGTGGATCAAGAGCAAGCCCAGCTGGGTCAGGGAACAGAGACCCCAGAGCCATGTCCCTGTTCCCCAGGTCTGGGAGCCCAGCTGGAGCCCTGCCAGGCCGCCCAGGCTCGCCCAACCCCGCGTGGGGCCATCGACACACACCAGCTCTAATTCTGACTCTGGGCAGCTGCTGTGCTCCGAGGTTAATCAGGATTACCCAGAACAGTCATTATGCCTCCAGGCACAATCCTCTGCTCCAGCCCAGGCAGGGAGGGCAGGGATAGATGGAGGCAGGATGCAGGAGCACCTCCACATGGGGAGGGCAGGAGCACCCACCCCCAAGACCCACCAGCTCCTCTCAGTGCTGGGAGGACAGCAGGGAGGGATCAGCCAGTTTCCTCCCTCCAGAGCCACTCTGGAGGCAGCTAGCCAGAGGGATGGGAATGCAGGGCTGTGGGGGATCCTGCTGTGGAGAGACAATGCTCACATACGTCTTGGAAGTTACCTGATAATACGGAGGAGAAACCAAAGTCGTTGCTGACAGCAACACCAGTCGACTTGGATTTTTTTGACTCATATTTCAATCGATCTGAAACACAAAAAGCGCAGAGCCCGCTCGATCAGACCCTGGAGGCAGAGCACATGGCTCTGCTCCCCTCTCCCCTCACAGCCCCAGTGGCTGCTGGCAAGGGAGGGAGCTGGGGCTTTGCTTCTGCACAGCGACCACAAGCACTTGGGTGGGAGCCCGCAGCAGCAGAGGAACTGCCCACCCAGCACAAGCACATGACGAGCACACCCGTGGCTTTCCTGGCACCTGCAGGGACGGTGCTGCCAGGACCCTGCAAAGCACCATTGACAGGGCTGGGGAGGGCTCAGAGGCCATTTCCAAAGCTCCTTGCTATGGATTCTGCTGGGCTCTGCGAGAGATGCTGCAGAGGGCTGGACATGGGGGGGAGAGCAGGAGTCCAGGGAGCAGCCCAGCAGTGTGGGCAGCTCAGACCACCAGCCCCCAGCCTGGCCACATCCTGTACTGGCTCTGCTTTAGCACAAGCCCTGATCCCACGGGCAGGGCACTGCTGCCAGCAGCCAGAGTCACAGCAGGGCACACGCCCAAAAAGCAGAAGTTTCTGAAGGGCCTTTCACCTCTCTCCAGGGCGAGAAGGAAGTCCCGGTTCCTCTGGAGCTCCTTCATGAACTCTTCGTTCTGCAGGAAGAGCGCGATCCGCTCGTCCTCCAGGTACTGCTTCCAGCGCCGCTCCTGCTCCAGGGAGCCCTGGCCCCGGGGCAGGGGCTGCCGGCAGCCGGGGGAGCCCTGGGGAGGCAAACAGCAACGTTGGGTGCTGCTCTCGGGGGTCCCTGCAGCAGCACCCTGGGGCTGAGCTCGGCCTTGTGCCCCTCTGTGTGTGACACCGCAGCTGCCCAGCCCCGCCGGGCACCGACTGCTGCTCCCAGAGGGGGCCCTCCCTCCTCTGCCCAACAGCCGGGGCAAAAGGGACAAACAGGGCAGCGCTGCCTCTGCCCCTTGGGAACGGGGACAGGGCAGAGGGGACAGACATCCCATGTGGGAGCCTTCTGGAGCTCCTTCAGCAGAGCAAAGGCTGGCAGGGATTTTTAACTTTAAGCCATGGGGTTGTGCCATAGCAGAACCTGTGTGGAGGTACAAGAAGGGTCTCAGCAGCATCGCTGCTCTATCTCCCATCTCCAGAGAGCAGAGCCTGCAGTGTCCTGCTGACAAACATCCCTGCACGAGGCCCGTCACGCCTCACACCTAGGGAGCAGCACAGCCTCATCCCTGCCTACAATATTTATCTGATTTGTAGCTGCTCCCAGAGAGCCATAAAAAGCAAAAGCACACAATTACTGGGGAAAGAAAAGGGCAGCTGCTCCTCTCCTCCCCCTGAGCCCAAATGAATTGGCACGCTCCTATTCCCAGAAAGGTAATAGAGCCTGTGAAGCTCAACTTGCAGAGCAATCATTCATGAAAACGTGGCAGGCTGCCTTTGGAGACAAAACGAGAGTGAGGAGCAGGGTGCCTGCAGCCCCCCCAGCCCTCTCCATGCCAGGAGGATGCTGGATCCATTTAGGGGTTCCTGTGTTAGCAAAGGGCTGAGGGATGCCCCAAATTGTGCCTGGAGCTGAGCAGGATGCCCAGCATGTGTTGGGGCTGCTTGTTCCCCATGGGATGCTGCCCATTGCCTGCCCTGCAGCTGGCACCCAAACCCTGTGGCTTAAAACAGCCATGGAGCACATGTGGACTCTGATTTCCCAGGGGCAAATCCTCTGGCTTGCACTAGGTTTCCCACCCAAATTCCACTGCAGCAGCCCTCAAGTGCCCTGGCAGTGCTGCTCTCCTTAGGAGCATTACTGGTCCTGCTGCTCCTCACCAGAGCAGCGGGCAAGATTTTCAAATAATTGCAAACATTAGGTGCTTATGGCAAGTGGCATTTCTGGCACTAATCACTGGGACAAAGCAGGAAAAATATCAAAGCTTTGCTGAGAGCTCTTTCACACCTTGCCCCCTTCATTCTCTTGAACAGGACACACTCCCAAACTTTCAGGTTAGTCCACACCTGGTACCCAGTGTGCTGATGCTGCAAGCTCAGGGAGGCTGAGCACTGGGATGGTGTCCATGCCACGCCATGGAACAGGCTGGAAGGGGTGGCCAAGCTCACCTGTGTGCCAGCTGGGGCAGTCTGCTGGGGCAGGATGCGCAGGAAGTCCTCGGGGAGGTTGCCCAGCAGTGGCGGGTTCCAGTTCCTGTAGTGCACGGCGCTGCTGGGCACGTCCGTCCTGTGGGGCAAGCACAGGCAGCACCTCTGCTGAGGAGAAACCCACCAACACCTGCCATGGCAGTGTGGCACAGGGCCTGGCACAGCAGGGCCTGGCACAGCAGGGCCTGGCACAGCAGGGCCTGCCTGGCTCCACCAGCAGTCCTGGAAACCACGAAACCCCAGCACATCCCCGAATCTCCAACGTTACCATCAGCTCTGGAGAGTGAAAGATTTCCTAGAGCATTTGGAATATTTGGGAGCTGTATTTCAAGGCCCTGCCCTGCAACTCTGCATGCTGGGTTTTCCTTCTCCTCCCTGTTTCCCTCAGACTCCCAAAACCAGCCTGGTGGAGCCGCAGCACCGCAGGGATTTGCCCACGAAGCTGACAAACGTCCCTCTCCCAGTGTCACACCCAGCCTGCACAGAGGGCAGGGGCTGGCACAGAGGTGCCCAGGGCTCACCCTTGCTGTCCCACAGCTACAGCCAGAGCGGGGCTGCCAGGGGCCAAGTGAGCCAGCCGAGGTGTGTGGTGAGCAGCCGGGTGGGGCTGGCCCAGCACCTGGTGTTTTCCAGCAGCAGCAGCAGCAGTGAGTGCTCCCCGCCCCCGAGCTGATTTTTGCCATTCCACACGCTGCTGGGGCGGCTTTCCGGCCCCTCAGCTGTTGGTGGCTTAGACCCTCACAGGGATTCTTGAGCCAGCTGTGAGCTTCATTCATCTCCCTTGGCTTTGTCTCACTAGACCCTATAAGGAGCAGGGCCAGACAGCCGTGCCAGGTCCAGCTGCCACAGCCTGACCCCGTGTGCTGGCACAGGGTGCCCCAGGAGCTCATCCTGACCCTGAGTGCTGGCACAGGGTGCCCCAGGAGCAGAGCCTGACCCACACAGGGTGCCCAAGGAGCTCATCCTGACCCCGTGTGCTGGCACAGGGTGCCCCAGGAGCACAGCCTGACCCACACAGGGTGCCCAAGGAGCTCATCCTGACCCCAGGTGCTGGCACAGGGTGCCCTAGGAGCACAGCCTGACCCCAGGTGCTGGCACAGGGCGCCCCAGGAGCTCAGCCTGACCCCGTGTGCTGGCACGGGGTGCCCTAGGAGCACAGCCTGACCCCAGGTGCTGGCACAGGGTGCCCCAGGGGCAGGAGCTGTGCGGGGCTGGGGCTCACCTGGGCGGGGGCGTGGGTGGGGCGCGGGGGTAGCGGCTGCCCAAGGCCTGGCTCTCGTAGGCAGGAGGGGAGTACACAGGAGGGGGCTCCTCGTCCGAGCTGTCTGGCTCCAGGGTCCGCTCCAAGATCTGCAGGGTGAGAGGAGGGGGTGAGGGCAGGACAGGGAAATGCTCCCCAGTGGGCCAGAGCCCCATGTGCAGCAGCAAAACAGGGATGGCACAGGCTGAATGCTGCTGCAGAGGATGGGGCAACCTGCTGGCACTGCACCCGGGAGGGTTTTGGTGGAGTTTGGAGTTTGGTGGAGTTTGGACGTACTGCTTTCAAGGGAAGAGGGTGGCTGAGCCTACCCTTGGTGCACACAGCCCCAGGGAGTCTTTCTGACAGCAGCAGAAGGGTCTCTGTTGGGTTTTGGGGTGAGTGAGGGTGGGTAGAACACTTAGCTTGAGCCTGAAGCACTGCCCAAGCCAACCCCTGGTGCAGCAGCCCAGCTGATCTGGGCACTCAAACCTCTGCCTGCAGCAGTTGAGTAGCACCGTGCCCGGGCAGGAGGAGGCAGGATGAGACTGACGTGACCCAGCTGTGGAAGGCAGAGCCCACGGAGGGGAGCCCAGGCAGTTACCTCGGGGGGGATGCTGTCCTCCGAGTCCGAGCTGTCGTCGCAGCCGCTGCCGTCCAGGTTCATCTGCAGGAGCTGGTCGATGGTGGCGTCCACG
Organism: Molothrus ater; assembly: GCF_012460135.2. Lineage (NCBI taxonomy): Eukaryota > Metazoa > Chordata > Aves > Passeriformes > Icteridae > Molothrus > Molothrus ater. Next base: position 10,350,379 of record NC_050498.2, on the reverse strand, counting down.
GCGCCGTTGTTGGCCCTCAAGACGCACTCGATGATGTCGTAGTCCATGTTGGGGAACATGGTCTTGAAGTCCTCCATGGCCTGGTTGAACTCCAGGCGCCGCACCTGCCTGGCGGGGCGGCTGTTGTTGAGCTCCTGGGCGGAGGAGCCGCCGCGGGAGCCGCCGTTGCTGCTGCTCCGGCGGAAGAGGCTCGTCATGGCGGGGCGGCTGCGGGGCTCCGTGCCCGCGCTCCCGGCTGTGCCCGTGCCCCTCCTCACCGGGGGCTGCCCCGGCTGCCAGCCGGGACCATGGGTGGGCGGCGGGGGTCCCGCTCCCCGCGGCCGGCGGCTCCGCGCGTCAGCCCCCGGCACACGGCTGCATCCTCCCACCTGCGGAGGGGACACGGACACAGTCACCAGGGGACACAGACGCCAGGGGACAGCACCCAGAGGCCCCCCTGTCTCAGCAGGGCACATTCTGTTCAGTTCCACCCGTCCCACCGCATCCTCGTGGGACTGAGCCATCCCTGCAGCAGGCCCGGAATGCTGGAGCCTGGACATGCCGTGCCAGGAGCTGTACCACAAAATGCAAGGCAAGAAAAATGGCATTACTTCCACTGCCCAGATTTAACGTTTCCAGGTTTGACATGTATTTATAAACACAGTAAAATCACTCTTTAAAATAAAACATGGAGTCGGCTCAGAGAGTGTCAGGGCAGGGGGCTGAAACGCTCTGCAGCACGGCAAATCGACCTTTTGGAAAAGCTACCAAATCCAAGATTAACATTCACTTTAAAACCATAAACAGATTATACAGCTACTGCTTCTCGTTTGAAAATGCAGGGCCAAATTCAGTTCTGGATTAACTCCACTGTTTGAAACAGAATTACCCCAGGAACACTTTTGATCCATAATATCATTTTCAAAAGCTTTTTCCTAAGCGGCAGGCAGAGAGTTCAGGAAAACTGTCCCTAAATGGTATTTAATGCAGAAGAACGTGCCAAGCACATTTCTTAGTGAAATGGTATAATCAGATTCCAAGCCATTAAGAGGAGCAGTCACCTCTGAAGGTCACCTGGGCTCTTCCCTGCCCAGCAAGACCATGTATGACAGCCACAGCCCCAGGCTGCTCCAAGGGGCTTCCAGAGGCTGCTGAGAACAAAACACACTTGCAATACATGGGGAACTCAGCAGGAGCTCGGGGAGAAATTCACTTTTTGCCCCACTACTAATTTACCCCCACCTTCATCCCCAGGGACAGCGCTGCTCTGGTACCAGAGGAATCAGAGGGATGATTCCTGCTCCAGGCACACTCTGATCTCCTTTCCTGGCTTTTCTGTAATCCTGGAAGCATTTCCATTTGGATACACCAGTCACTGCACCTTGGTTCCTGGGCTGAGCAGGTGCCAGGGACCATCCATGCCATCTTCCCATGGCATTTGCTCCCAGGCAGGACAGGACACAGGGAAAAGCAGCAGCAGCAGCATCACTGTCGGGCACGAGGGGCCATTTCCAAACAGCACCAGGAGCCCCCAGCTCACTCCTGCTCACTAATAATGCCCATTTAACTGGTCACTCAGCCAGGAACTGTCTCCATCCCAGCAACTGTCAGTCTCCAGGATCAGCCTGCCAGGAGCCAGGCGTGGAGCAGAGCAGGAACAATTCCGACAGCTCTGCCTGGCTCTATTCGCTGAGGACAAATAAATCCACTGGAGTCAATTAATAAAACACTGCTGCTCGCTTCCTCCTCCGCTCCCCTGACTCACTCCAGCCAAGAGCCAGCATTGTTCACACCTCTGGAATTATACTTTAATTGCAATATTGCATGGCTGGTTTAGTCACGTATTAAATTGAGTTGTAACACATTCACAGGGTACACACCTCCTTACAAGATTTGGCTACTCCGAGAGCCTGGACACCCACGGGAACACAGCTTATCCTGGATACACACACACAGGCACAATCCACGGATGGAGATGAGAGTTTCTGTGCAGAACCATTGGCTCAGCAATGCTGTGCCAGCCCATAAACCTGAAACAGCACAATAATCCCCCAAAGTCAGGCTGGAATTCTCCAGATCTCCATAAAGTAACCCAAGTACCTGGGCTGGGAAATCTTTGTCTCCCAGGATTTGACCTTTGAGTGTGTATTCAAAGGCTTCCCTGTAACCAAGAGGGCTGTGCCAAGCACTGGCAATCCCCCGTTGCCAACACCAACTCAGGGGAGGTGTTAGTCAACACTGCAGAGTCTGGGACAGCTCCCTGGAAGTGCTGGAGAGTGGCACTGAGCACAGACACGTGCTGAGCCATGGAAATCATCTGGTCAGAAAATGAACGAAAATTAGGGATGGGGGCAAGATATTTTACACCAGAAAGGCTCCGCTGCACATCTGGCTTCAAAGAGTCCCGAGGGAATGTGTTAAGACCTTCCCTGCCCTGAGATACACCCCAGGAATTCGGGGCTGGCAGGGGCCACACAGACCAGGGCAGTTCACATGCCCTGAAGGCTTTTAAACCCATTTTTCAAAGTCCTGCTGCTAATCCAAAGAAATGCAAATCACTCCATCAGCATGAGTTAAAATCCAGGGAAAAGCGAGTGGCGCTGTTGGCAGGAGCTGATTTCAAGGACCAACAGGTACCTGGATCCTGAGCTCCTCCCCAGCTCCTGCCGGCTGCAGCAGCGCTCAGGTGAGCAGCAGGGAGGGCAGCAGGACCCCGGGGGCGGCCGGGGAAGGGGCTCAGCAGGTTCCTCACCCTTATTTCTGTGATGTCAGTGAGGGGCTGGGGAGATGCCAGGAAAAGCAAAATCCTTTGGATTTCCCAAAAAGGAAAGAAGAAGTTGGCTGTTCCTGCAGCCCACGAGGGCACAGGCACTCAGGGCACGGGCTGGGCCCCTCTGCCCTCCTGTCCCCCGTGCAGAACCAGCCTGGGATGACTCCTTGGCTGCTGCCTGACCAACCTTTCTCCTGCCTGACAACAGCTCCTGCCCTGCTCTCTGCAGAAGGACCCTGAATGCTGTTATTCATCCTCCAAACCCAGGCACAGGCATAATCCTTCGCCCTTCTGCTGCACCCATCACAGGAGGAGCTTAAAGGCTTTGCAAGCTCCTGCTCTGCGTGTCCCCATCCCACAGGTCACAGAGCCAGCACTGGGGTAGGAAGGGCTGCCACAATGCCACATCCACACCAGCTTTTATCCAAGTGCCTCCACATGCTGGGACAGGGCTGGCACTGGAAATGCTGGTTTGTGTCACTGCGCAGCCAGGAGAGCACAGGACGCTTTCCCACACGACTGCTGTCTCAGTGCACACTGTGCTCAGGCACTGGCACACCTTTGGCTGCAGCCCCTGCCCTTGGCTCACCACTCCAACCCATAAAATACAACCAAACACAAGCTGGCCTTGGGGGGCAGCTCCCCCCTGCCAGCCCAGGGCATCACCCTCTGCCACCCAGGCTGCCAGTGACTTGCACAATTCAGAGCCAGCCTTGCCAGAGCCAAGGACGAGAGCAGAGCCAGGAGAAGGCCTCAGTCAGGCTCCTGGGGAGGGATAATGCTCACAGCCTGGCAGGAACATCCTCCTGTGCCCCTGGCATCCTGCCTGGGCACGGTACTCTGTACCTCCCAAAAATGGGCTTTTCCATGGAGGGACGGCCCCAGGGGAAGCTCTGGAGAGGCTGCTGGCCTCAGCTGCCCGGGAAGAGCAGCTGGATAATCCCGGGGGTGGGTCAGACCGGGAATGTGGTGCTGGGAGCAGCAGTTGCTCGGCGCAGAGCACAGCCCCACAGGAGAGCCAGCAGCTGGAAAAGCACCGGGGCTGATGGCTCACAGCCCTCCTTGCTCAGGGAACAACAGCCTTGGCACCGAGTGCAGACCAGCATATTCCCTTCCCCAGTGTCTGCTGCGGCTCAGACAGCAGATGGGATTGCTCAAACACTGCCCAGCCCCTTCTCCCCTGCTACTGCCACGCTGTGCTCATGGATCCCCCTGAAAACACACTGGAGCTGGGACCCCCTCTGCAGCCAGGATGGGGTGACACCACCGAGGGCAGGGGCCCCAGCCCCACACTCCCCAGCCCTCAGGGCACTCATCCCTTGGTGGCTGCAAGCCCAGGCCTGTGGTGCCTCAGCTGGGGATGCACAACAGACGTGCAGAAGCATTTCCATGCACAGGATTATTTGGAGAAAAGGGCTGACAGCTCCCCCGGTTCCTGGAGGGAAGACTCTTGGAAGAAGTCTCGAAACTCAAGGATGTTAAAGCAGAAGTAGTGGCTCTGTCCAGAGCAGATGTGCTGAGTTCTGCTGCAGCCAGGCCCCTGCAAGGGGACTGCTCAGTGTGGGAACGAGAAGTCTGGGAATGTGACTGCTCAGCAGCTGCAGGTGTGACTGTAATAGGACTGAAATTGGGATGAAAAGTGTATGATCAGGAACAGAAATTATGCTATTCTCTATCACCAAACATGCCAAGGATGTGCAGGATGGGCCCCTACCAGTGTCTCCTAAATCCCCTTGTCACCTTCCTCTCTGCCTCAGGGGATGCTGTGCACCCCTCCTTGGCCCACAGCCTGGGAAAATTGCTCCCAGCAAATCCTTTTTCATGGAAACAAATAAGCACCTGAGGATCTCCTTTAATTCTTGTTCTACCCGAGTATTAAAATGGCTGGGTTTAAGCCCTTTTCAAAAGCAAAAGCAATCAGGGAGGCGAGCACAAGTAAGCCCTGCTTGGGAACCTGTGCAGCACCAACCTCTCTGCAACAGGAAATTCCCCTCCTGGCCCTGAGGGCAAGTGCAGAGGAACCGGGAGAGCCACGGAGTGATCCCAATCCCTGCCCAGGTGATCTCCTGCTTTACTGGGAGCCCTGGACACTGCAGCACCCTGAACACTCGGGATCCATCCACTGTAAGGGAAGCAGCTGCTGCCTCGGGGCACCCACTGCTCTCCCACCAGAGCCGGGTGCCCTCCCTCAGGACAGATTTACGGGAGCCCTTTGTGATGTGGCCCTCCACAGCACCCAGCTGGCTCCTAAACCACCAAAACCCTGCTAAAACCCGGGGGGACACTCCGAGCTGAGAGCCAGGCAGGGCTGCACCCCTGCACCCACCTTCCCCTGCCAGCGCCGGGGTGCAGCAGGATCCTGGTGCCCCAGGCCTCCGTGCCAAGCCAGGCAGAGCCACCCCCTGCCCCTCGGCATTGTGCAGCGCTAATCCCCGCCTTGGCTTTCACACGTTTTCTGCAGCAGGACCGCAGCCCCCGCCCCAAACTAAGCCCACATTAATGAGGCAGCACTGGATCCTCATCCAAAAGTCGCCTGCCTTGCGAGGCCGCCTTGCACTGGTTTCATTGAAGGTAATTTGATCTTGGTAGGACGACATTCCTAAAATAGTTGAGGGAATTCAAACATGAAATAAGGTTTCCAGGAAAGGATTAAAAAAAAAAATAGGTCAAGCAAGTGTGAGCGATTAAAGTGACCCGGCATCCCTTTGTACGGTTTAACTGCGACTCTCTTCAACTCCACCTTGCATCAACGTGTAATAAATTAGATCCACGAGGCTGCCCAAAGCAGAGGGGCTGATATAAGATTATTGCAGGAGGTGGCCGGTGTCGGTGACCTTTCCTCCCACGGCTTTCACCGCCGACATCAAACACACAGGGCCCAGCTGAACCATCAGCTCAGAGCTCTGGAACGGCGCACACGAGCGGGATCCAGTGCTGCCTCCATCCCACGGGACAGCCCCTGCCCATCCCCAGCCTCCTGCCTCAGTTTACCCATGCCGAGGCTGGCAGGAGGGAAGCTCAGGCACCCTGTGCCCGCTGTTGTCCCTCCAGAGCCGCTGCACAAAGCCCTCTTGCCATATGTCACACAAACCCGTCTGTAACTGCTTATCCCTCTCCTCCCTTTGTGCTCCCAGCTCGGCACAAAAGCTGGGAAGCAGCTGGGAATGAAAGAAAATAAAAATTCCTGCGGACACAAAGGTGTGTGGCATTCCCTGGGGATTGGGCTCAGGGCCTGTGGAGGACTCGCTGCAGGGCAATTTTTGGGTTAGGTTTGGGCAGTGAGTAATAAAGGGGAGGGGGGGGAACATGAACCAGGCTGGGGGCAGGGCCAACCCCGCTCCCTGGATAATTAGTGTGGCTAATTTGCCATTATAGGCCAAAGGTCACAGAAATTAAAGGATAGGAGGGAAAAAGGGAGAAAGAGTTGAGGCAGACCTTCCCCTCCATCTCTCTGCATAGCAGGAACATACTGGAATGGACTGGAATGGACTGGGATGGACTGGGCTGACCCTGCCCCGGGCTGGTGCAGAGCATCTCTGCAGGATTTGGCCCTGGGCATCCCACAGAGGCAGGCACAGGCAGGGACAGGCAGGGACAGGCTGTGCAGAGCAGGCCCAGCCTCCAGCCTCTCTGGGGGCTGCTCTCCTGCCATCAGGGTTTAAGGGCCGTCGCTCAGTGCGCAGAGGAAAAATCCCGTATTGATTCACCCGGAGCTCTGGAGCACAGACCGCATGAGTTTCTATGGAAACAAAATTAGTGGAGTAAAACTCTCCCTGCCAGCACACGGTGAATTATTCACCAGGACAGGCCCCTGGCCAGAGGGGCTGCTGAGAAGATTTAAAGGTGATCATAGAGCGGCTGCTGTGATCCCCCTTCCCTCGGGGACCAAACCACAGCCAGGGAGGATGAAAGGCGCTGGGTTTCCATGCCATGTGTGTGGTGGGAAGGTCCTGCACCTCCCTCACCACATCCACAGCCTCAGGGGTTCCCACGGAGAGGAGGAGGAGGAGGAGGGATTCCCCCCTCGCTTTCCCCATCCCAGCCCCTTGCACCACAGCAGTAATAGAGGGCACAAAGTGTCACTGCCTGACGTCCACCTGCCATGCACTAGCCACCCTGTGGTCACCCATCCATCCCTGACACCCAGGATGAGCCTGAGGGCAGGACCAGCCACAGCCCAGCTCATGCACAGAGCCTCTCAGCAGCACGCTCACCAAGAGCCAGGGAAGAAGGGGACTAATGAAACACAAACAGAGGAGGGTTTTTTCATGAGTCACTGAGCCATATGGTGGATGCAAGCTACCCCAGGAAAGTGCCGAGCCAACAGTCCAGAGCTGCGTCCCCTCGCTGTCCTGGGACACGGTGTCACACTGTAATTGCACCAGGCTTTTGTCCTCCCTCCTGCTGGGTGACATTGCTCGGCACAGGAGAACCTGCTTGAAAGGCTACACCTCACCAGGGACAGGTATTTAATGAAGGCCCTACGTCAGCCCCCTCCTGCCAGCCAGCACAGGCTGCTCCATCCCGGCACAACCCGGACTGTGGGGCGGAGAAAAGCCCTGGAAGGAGGAACGCTGGGTTTGCTCCATCGCAGCACAGCACAGAAATTACACGGGACACTAACCTGGATTTGAAGCCAGGCCAAGGCTCAGAGAAGCTCTCAGTCTCCTCAGCAGCAGAGTCATTCCTGTGCCAGCCCAGTTCTGGCTGGCAAAGGGACCCAGAGCCCCCTAGCAGTGGCTCTGCTTGTTGCCCCCTTTTGCCAACAGCCACGTGCTGGGCCCAGCCACCACAATGGGTCACGTTCTTCTTCAAAACTCTTCTTGTCTCTCTTTCACTAATTTTAAGTTTGCATGACTAATACAGGTACACCCCATCCCAGCTGATTTGCACCGATTGTGGCAATCAGCAGCTAGGGAGGGTAAAAGGCACAAGGATTTTAGAAGGAACAGTTTAGGCTCCAGGAGCTGGGAATCCTCCCCAAAGCCTGACCCCATCCCCACCAGCCGAGCTCCAGGACTGTTCTCTGCATTTGCTGGAGATGATCTCCCTGTTTTCCCCTGCTCAGCCCTGCTTTCCTGAGCCAAGGACAGGGGCCAGGCTCCCTCTGCAGTGTTTGTGTGCCCATCGGCGTGTGCCTTCCCTGGGGAAGGGAGAGCGAGGCCAGGGATCGACCAGCTGTCAGGCAGAAGGAAGAAATACCACTTCCAGGAGTCAGAGCTCATTTCCCAGCAATAAAAGCAGGCTGGGGCTGGAAAAACGTACCACTAATGGGGATGCACATCCCACACCACTCCAGCCGCCAACAGGAGAGCACCCAGGGGCTGTAGCTTGGAAAAATAAAAGCCATCAACAAGGGCTGGTTTTAAGTGGCACAGCTGTAGATTAGGCCCAGATCAGGGCATAGAGGATCTGCCATTCCCCACACGGATCACTGCTGTGGATGATGCCCTCCACACACCAATCTCGGCTCCTGGCTCTGAGTTACGGCTCCTCCAGCAGATGGAAAAGAAAACCTTACTGCTTCCTTCCAGGGAGGGGAATGGCTCAGATCAGCATCCACCCTTAACTGCTCCACTGCCCATCCTCCCCAGCCCATTATCCCCATTCCACCCACACACACACTGCTCTGGGGACCCCAGGCACAGCCAGCATCTCCAGTGCTCACAAATGCCACCTACAAAAGAAGACCTGGAGAGTTTGTGCTTCCTGGAGCTATCTGTGGGTGGATTTTATCTCCTTTCCCATCTATTCTCAGTGTGCTTTGGTGCAGGGTCCTCGCTGCCGAGTGGGCAGCCTGCCTTGCCTCTGCCAGGCTCACACCCTCCAAGCAGGGCTGTGGGACACTTCTACCTCCCCAAAACAGCCCCTGGGCGCAGGGGACTGGGACAGACCTGGGCCCAGCCAGGGGACAGGCCCTGCAAGGCAGCTACTGTGCCTTTGAAGAAACACTTGTTGTTTGTTTGTCGCTGGGCAACAGAGAGGATGGAAAAAATGTCAATGTCATATTGTCACCTATGAGTCACTGCTCAGCACGAGATGCCCCGGTCCTGCCACCACCGAGCGAGCGTGGGGAGACAGGAAAAGGGCCTGAGGCACCCCAAGAGCAGCTCCCTGCAGCTCTCTCTGCCTGCCTGGCCCCGCTCTGACACCTTCCCCATCCCCACAGGTGGGGTCTCGAGTGGCCCGGGCACATCAGTGGCCCGGGCACATCAGTGGCCTGGGCACATCGGTGGCCCAGGGGCGACTTTGCGAGCCCTGGAAGGCGAGGCAGGAATTTGCATTCCTATTTGCATTTCCTAATTGCGCCTGCGGGTTTCCTGGGGCAGCGGCTGGCTCTGGTTTCCATGGCAGGTTTTGTGCAGACCTGGAGCACCGAGGGAGGCACAAAGAGGCCACAATGGCCCTGCCACTCACCCGCATCAAAGGCGGCCGGCGGGGCGGGCCGGGGCACCGCAGCCTGTCCCCCCCGGCAGCCCCGGGCCAGGGGACGGGGTGGCTGTGGCCGATGGGCTGGGACAGGCGGTTCCAGCCCCGGGGACACCCGGAGGAGCGGAGCCGCGGCCGCTGTGGCCCGGAGGCAGCGGCTGCTCCGCGCCCGTCGGAAGTGGTGCAAGAGCTGGACCCAGATGTTCCCCCTGTTCTCATTTCCTGTTGTTTTCAGCCAGCTTTCCACCCAGCTGGGTGGGTTGCTTTCTCCTTCCAGCTTCCCACTCCATTCAGGGACCGTCTGGGTCGCTGCTGTGCCCATCCAGCTCCCGTGCTGGCTCTGAGACTCGGCAGGACAGGCAAAACAGAGCCGGGAAAAGCCGGTCCTTATACCACAGCTGCAAGCCCAGTGCCACCGAGCAGGGGAGAGGCTCCAGCCAATGTCCCTCCACCACCCTGGTCATGGTGGCAGAGATGCTGCCACCACAACAAGAGAGGAACCCATCTCTGTGCTATTATTTCAAGGTTTTTTCTTATTTTACAGTTATCAATTATCATCACTGTCACCTTGTGCTGCCCAAAGCCTCCCAGCTCTGACCACAGGTGAGCTCATCCCCAGGCTTAGGGCAGAGCCCCCTTCCCACACGTCCCACCTGGGATTTCACCCTCAGGACACAGACTCTTGACTATGAATGACGCTCTGATCCCCTCCTGGCTCTCCCACTCCCAATGCCAGCATCTGTGCCCTGCAGAGGGTGTTGCTGCAGGCAGAAAAGCTCCAGCACCCCTGTCAGGCTGTGCTGCTCCCCAGGGCTCAGGGCGCCACAGCTCTGGTGCCACAGCAAAGCCCCGCAGCCACGCCACCAACACCGGCAGGTGTCAGCAGGTTTTGTTAATTTCCTTCTCATTTAAAAGCTCTTTTTTAATAAAATGCTGGAAAAGTTCACACCTTCCCAGGAACTCTGTGGCTGGGAAGAGGATGGGCACCTTTGGCAGAAATAATTTTGGCTGTCAGAGGCTCTGACACCAGGGCTGTGGACAGCCGGGGGTTGGTGCACAAAGCTCTGCCAGCATCAGGCACAGCCTCACCACGGCGTGGCTGGATAACACGGGGGGAAAGGCCTCAGGTGCACGGCTACCAGAGCTGATGGCAGGGGCTCCTCTGCCACGACGAGCACCAAAAGCTTCCCAGCACCCCAGCAGCAGCACCAGGGCAATCTGCGCTCCCACAGAGCTCCCCGGGGTCTCATTGCCCCAATGCTGCACTCCTGCCGAGCACTTCCACAGGAAAACCTCTGTGAAAACCACAAAAAGCTTCTCAGCGCAGCAGATGCCGCTCCAGCCTGTGTTCTTAGCGATGGAGGAGGAGGAGGAGGATGTGAGGAAAGCCACAGCTTCCCCAGCCGCAGGGCAGCCCCGCCAGCCAAGCCCCAGCAGCAGCCTCGGGGGTCAGCCCGGGATGGTGGTTCTCCCCTGGAAATCCTTACGGCTCCAGCCCCCGTGTTTGTTGTCAGTGGCAGCAGCAGGAGGAGGTGTGAGGAGGAGGTGCGACTCCACTGCTTTTTAAGAAAATAATAAAAAAGAGCCTTTCCAACCCGCCTGAGAGACAGACGGAGCAGGAGAGCACTGCTTTGAGCCGTGACTTGCACTTGACTCCTTCTCCATCACTGTCTGCCCACAGCGCCCTGGCAGCAATTTCAGCCCTGGACAGGAACCCCAGGTGAGGATCAGCCTGGTGGGATGGTGCTGCTCCATCCTTACGGAGGGTGACAGGTGTGGCTGAGCTGGGCACCCGCTCAGGAGCTCACAAGTGACCCTGGTCACCAGGAGGTGACCACCACGGCTGTGACACACCAGGGCCCCGCCAATTCCTGCACCAAGTGATGCCCACCGGGCGGGGATGGCGGGGTGTGAGGTGTGCTGCTCCATGAACGCGGCACGGGGCACAGGGACGATGTCCAGCAGCAGGAGGGCACTAAATCCAAAGCCCCAGTGGCACGGAGGGGTCGCGCTCGGGGACCGGCGATGCTCCGGGGCTGAGAGGGACGCGGGTCCTGCCCCAGGCCGAGCCTGCCTGCCCGCGCCCGGCCCCACGCGGGACGGCCCTTGCCCACATACGGGGACGGCCCTCGGCCCACGGGGGATGGCCCCTGGCCCACACGGACGGCACCCTTGGCCCCACACCGCCCGGTGGGCTCGGCCGCCCCGTGGGCTCCGCACGCGGGACGCTCCGGAGCGCGGCGGGCGCGGGGCCCCGCGCAGGCCCGCGGCGGAGCCGAGCAGCCGGAGCAGCGGCGGGGCCGTGCCGGGGCTGCGGCCCCCAGCGCTCGGCTCCGGCCCGGCTCCGGAGCGGCGGCCGGGCGGCCGCAACAGGCGCGGCCCCGGCCCCGGCCCCGGCCCCGGCCCCGGCCCCGGCCCCGGCCCCGCCGCCGCCACTCCGCCCGGGCCCCGGTAGAGGCCGAGCCGGCGGCGGCCCCGCTCTCCCCAGCCCCGGCGGGGCCCGCGCGGCTCCGGGCCCGACCCGCGCAGGCCGAGCGGCACCGCCCGCCCCGGCCCGGCCCGGCCCGGCCCGGCGCACAAAGAGCCCCGGCCCGCCCCCCCTTACCGGCGGTCGGCGCCGCGCTGCGGGGGCGGCGGCGGGCGGCTCCAGTCACGCCGGGAACCATGGAAAGGAGCCGGGACGGGAGACGTACGTGGCGGGCGGGCGGGGGCGGCCGTGCCCGGCAGCGGGGGGCGGCGCGGCGGGGCCGGGGCCGGGGCCGGGGCCGGGCCGGGCCGGGCCGGGGGGGCGCGGGGAGCGGGGCCGCGCCAAGAGGCTGCGGGGGCGGGGGGCGTGCGGGGCCCGCGGGACCGGGCTGTCCTTCGGGACCGGAGTGTCCCTCGGGACCGGGGCGTCCCCCCGTGGGGAGCGCGCAGCTCGATTCGGCCGGGCCGGGGGCATCGAGGGGCGGCACCGCCCGGGCCCCGCCGCTCCCCGAGGTGAGAGAGCCCTGACGGGGTCCTGGGGATCTCGGGGTCCCTCCAATGTCTCCAGGGTTCTGCAGCACCTCCAGCCATGGGGTCAACACCTCCGGACCTGAGTGGCCTGGGGGTCAGTGTGTGGAGGGAGCAGCATCTCGAGGATGGATGGATGGATGGATGGATGGATGGATGGATGGATGGATGGATGGATGGATGGATGGATGGATCCATCCCAGATTTCTAGGCTGGTTCTCAGCCTCTTCCACACCTTTGGAAAGTCCCAGGCTTCTGGAGCCTGGAGCTCCAGTCTCGTGGTAAGGAAGGGGAGACAGCCCTGCTGCCCCACAGCTGAACATCCCAGCTGGGTTATAAGCCAGCATCACTGGGAGCAGACAGAAAACAGCCGTCCCTGTATCGCACGCTCTGGCTGACAGCTCGGGACGGGAAGCGATCTCCTCTTACAAATTACAGGAGCCCGTTTACACAGGGCAGACACTTCCCGTTCCACAGAGACCAGAGCGAGACTGTGAGCAGCAGCAGCTCAGAGCCTCCACTTCCCTCCGGGCTCTCCAAACCTTCCAGACATGCTGCAGGAAGAACTCCACACTGCTGAGCACCACGGCTTCCCACAGCACCCTGCCACAGCCAGAGACTGCTCAGGTGTACGGCTATGGCTGCTGGAGCCCGAGCACAGGTGTGGGATGGTCCAGAGCTCTCACAGGACAGCTCTTCATGCTGACAGTTGTCCTGCTCCATCGTTTCATCTGTGTCTGGGAGCTGAGCAGTCCTGGGTAAAGATGTGGAAGGCTCTGACAGGGAACACAGAGTAGGAGTGGAAATACTGGAGGCAAACCTTCGGTTTTCAGCGCCCACTGAACATGTGCCTCATCATTCTCTTCCCCAAGTTAGCGCAGATCAGACTCTTCAAGGCACAGCGCCTTGCAGTGAGCTTTGGTGGCTGCAATCTCCTCCTAATCCAGGCTTGTTTCAGGGAAAACAAGCAATTTTATATCCCTTTGATATGGGTCTTAGCTGCTAATGATGCTAGGAAGTAAAAAGAAATGGGCATAGAAATACACAACTATGAAGAGTTAAAATAGTGAATTTAATTCAGCCAATTCCAACAAAATTGGTAATTCCCTGAAAAACAAACCTTGCACAGAAAACACAGAACAGAAATGGTTTCATCTTGACAGCTGGTGAAAACAACTGGGTGAAAAGGTGAATGGAATATTTCTGACTTCTCTGGAAAACACAAGGTTTCACACATCCTGAAAATGCCCTATTTTTTACTAAATGGGTCGGTTTGTGAGGCAGTGATTGTAAATGCTCTGAACTGCAGACGCCGAATGTCTGGTTTTCAGAAAGCACTGATGCTTCCCTAAAGGAAAAGCTGGGACTTCTAAAAGTCACAGAAACATGGAACGCTTTGGGCTGGAAGGGAAACCCAAAGCTCATCTCACTCTAAGCCCCCACCAAGAGCAGGGACACATTCCACTAGATTAGCCCAGAAACCTGAAGAACAACAAGCAAACATGTATTATTTTTCAGAATCATCAGCCCAGCTCCCCCAGCGCCCTGCTCTGGGGGGCTCCAGGGCGGTGCAGAGCGCGATGAAGGACGCGAGGCTGCGGCTGTCGCCGGGCCCGTGGAGGGAGCTGGCTGGACAGCCTGGCTCAGCTCCTCAGCACTGAAACACTCTTTCCAAAGCAATACCAAAAAAGGTTTGTTTCTAGGTCAGGACCTCAGCACTCAATTTTAACCAGGGGCTGACAGTCCAATCTGAACACAGCTGTAAAATGGATTCGGGAGAAGCTTTGGCATTCCTTTTGTAATTAGAAAACAGCCACTGAGGCGTGTGCCTTTAAAGGTGAAAGCTATTTTTGACATAAAAATTAGCACGTAGTTCCTCTGTCATCCCTCGGCTGCTGCGCTGGGAGCTGTGAGTGAACAATCCACAGATAAGCAAGTATAAACATGCTGAATTATACAAATACGTAGAAGGGGATCAGGTTTCATTTGTTTTATTCTATGACAGTTAGGAGACAAGGAGATTTATTCTTACGCTTTTTCTCCTAAAAAGCACTGGTTAAAAGGTCCACTTAAGCACTGAAACCCCAATGGCATTAAAAACCTTGAAGAGCTTTTAATAGCAACCTTTTGAAATTACTGTTAAATCTATTTTTGAGATGGATAAACTGAGCTACCAATGAAGCAGGGCAGGAGTTTTTGGAAGGGCCCAGCAGTTAGAAACTGTCATTCATTTCTCAACAAGTCAGCTCCTGTACAGGACCCTGAGATAAAAACTATCACAGTGCTCGATGCTTTAACAACCTGAACGTTCTTTAAATTCCAATTTTCTCTCTTTGGTGGGAATCTAACCCCGACAGCCTTGAAAATGAACCCCAGGCAGTTTTCAGGATAGGGCTCAGAGTGGCTGTTTCTAAAATAAAAGTGAGGGAAGAGTGAGCAGAACTCGGAGGCTTATCAGCACCCGGAATGCCCCGGCTAATCCTCGGCAGCCCCGGCCCCTTTATGTAACCTGGGATTGCTGCAGCTCAGCAGCTTACTGGGGTCTGGGTGGTTTTCTTTAAACCTCTTGTGGACAAATGCAAACACATTAAATACTTCTTTCTTTTGCCTCTCTAAGGAAAAAATTCTTGTAAGAGGGAAAAAAAGTGTTTTATTTGTATCAATGGCTAAGAGAATTAAACTTGTATGCTGAGACTAAAACGTGTTTCTCTCTGATCCATCGTGACTGAACAGAACTTTCCCAATTTACAATACTCGGGTGTAACGCTTGAAAAAAGGTTGAATCCCAAATTTCTCTTCACCCCGAACACGCTCTGGAGGTGTTGGGGTGTTCCAAATAAAGAGCAAGCCAGCCCCTGTACAGCCTGTACCCCATTGCTGGCAGCGTGGCTGGCTGTGCTGCAATACTTACGTCCCTGTGGCCACCTCCCCGCGCTCTCCTTGCCCGGAGGATGCCTTCCCGTGCCCTCCATCTGCCTGCTCTGACTTTCCACAGCACACATCCTTCCAAGGCAAAACTCGGCTCTCAAGCTGCCGGCCGGTCTAAGCCATTCACCTCACGCTGAATGCTTACAGAAACTTCAGAAGGAAAAAAATAAACCCCCTATTGAACTCCCTGCAATCGGAGACCTGAATGGGCTCGATATAAACCCCACTCGAACCAGCGGCAGCAATAGGCTTCCCTGGATGTTGGATTCCATCCAGCTTAAAAGTTTCCATGAAATAAACTAGGCTAAGCGCATCAGCTGCATAGGAACTAACTCGGTGTAACAGGAGCATCTGTTCTTCACGTCCACCATTTTCTCAGAGCCTGAACTCGGCGGCGCTGCGAGGTGCCGGCGGATCCCCGGCCGGGCACGGACACGGCTTAGCAGGGAGCATGCACGTCGTACAAACTACTGCACCAGGTAGCTTTTGTTTGTCAGAAAAACAGCTTAATGTATTTGCAAGGATGGCATTACAGAGCGAAGTCAATGTCCGCACTGAGACAGCAGAGGAGCACACCTCGGACCCATTAATACACGGTACAAAGCAAATGTTTACCCAAGTACAAATGAAACAGGTCGACAATTAGCTAATGCAGCTTTGTGGACATAAACCAGGTACAGTCGAGCAGAACCAACATAAAATAAAAAGGAAACAGCCCTTTTCCTACGCCACGCTAAGAGCACCGTGCTTAGTGGTTTGGGAAGCCTCTGTCACGGTGAAAAATTTCCTTGCCGGTGTTTAATGTGTTTATTCTACTGCTACACTGCTGGGATAAAAATAACAGCTGGCTGTACAAGGGACCCACTGTCAATACTGCAGTAATTGACAACATACAATTAAGTCTCACACCTGTTTATTGTAAGTAATTCATAGATAACCACTTCTAGTATACATTTTCATATTGGCTTTTAATGCTTTTGTTCTCTTTTGTTGTTTTTTTTTAAGCTCAGGGATACCCAAATTTCACCTAAGGGTCATCGCTGTGGTTACCCAGACCCAGAAGGCTGTACCTACTTTGGGAGACTGGTGCAAGGTGGTGTGGTGGCCAGGGATGGCAGAGATGGCTGGGGAACTACAGGTCCCAACATGCAGGACGGTGTGGAGGTGGCAGCGGGGCCGGGGCAGCGGGGCTGGGGACATGCTGGCCGTGCACGCCGGGCTCTACACAGGGCCAAAACAAAGACCTCTACACACCTGGAGTAAGAACAGTGGTAACAAAGTCATAGCTACATATTCTTCTCTACATTTTTGTTTATTGAGACAAACTAATTAAAAGGCACAAACATAGGGCATATGTTTACATGGACATTATAACAAACATATACATTAAAAGTGTAGGAATGTGTTTCCTTTCTGCTAAACAGAAAGTTCCTAAGCTTTTATATATACAAAAGTTGTACAATTTGATGTCCTAAAGTACAAAAGATCATTTATAAAATTATTTTACACTAAGCTCTATTATTTTTTTTTGTTTGTTTTTGTTTTACTATGTAGTCCAAGCCCCTAGAACAGTTCCACGTAAGGATACAGATACCTGTCACCTGAGCCAGCAGCCTGGCAATCACTGCTCGCACGGACACGGCCGGGGAGGAACGGAAGCAGTCCAGTGTGACTGGGCAGTCCTGCTAGCACTCTGTGAAAATGCACACGCTAATCTCCAGAGCTCTCAAATTCATTAAGATAAAAACATCTCAACTGTAATTTCTTTTTTTTTTTTTTCCTCTTTTTTTTTTAATTATTTAATGTAGAGGTTGGGTTTAGGGTGGTTTGTTTTTTTTTTTTAAACAAAGTTTTAAAAATGTGAATATGTGACATGATAGTCTAAAAAGTATATCTGTTTCCCTAGACTTTGCTTTCTACTTTATGTACAGATAAACAGGTTAAGGAAAAAAAAGCACATGTAGCTTAAACATGTGTGACCATTTATGAGCAGTTCTGGGCTGGACAGCTCAGCACCCCAGAACTCCCACAAATTGATAGAAATGTGTTAACACAATAGAAGAATAACGTAAAAATGATGATGTTTGCAAATATTTACAAAGTTGAACAGATTTGCACAACACTTGATTAAGAAATAGGGGAGAAATTAAAAGATGCTCTCTGCTTGTCCTGGAGGGGCATCCTACCTAGTTAGTGGTTAGAATAAAAACTGTATACAATTTAATATAAG
Source organism: Molothrus ater (assembly GCF_012460135.2). Lineage (NCBI taxonomy): Eukaryota > Metazoa > Chordata > Aves > Passeriformes > Icteridae > Molothrus > Molothrus ater. Next base: position 10,333,049 of record NC_050498.2, on the reverse strand, counting down.
ACAAAACTTCTAGTGAACAACTAACACGTCTGTCCCCTGCTGAAACATCAGCAGGCTCTGACTGGGAGGCAGAGGGCATAAAAATCACACCCAGGGCCTCCAGAATCTTCCAGCTTAAAGCAATTTTCCTTAAGTTTCCAAGCACTCCTTTTGCTCCTAGATAAGAGTCCCATGGGGGTCTGACTGTTCAGAGACCATGTTTACATTTCGACTCCTCTTCTGTCAGCCATGGCTGTTTCTCACCAAACAATAACAGGTTTTTTTTAAAAAAATGTTGACTACAATGCTCTATTCCCTTAGGGTAATATGTTGGGTAATATTTACATCTCCAAATATCAGGTCACAATCCCTATTATATGTTGAAGTTAGAATGATAAGTTATCATATGCTTTGCATATCAGAGCTGGTATCACCTTTCCCATAGGGAATGCTGCCTGAAATTACCATATTCCCAAAGGTAAAATGCATATTTTCTCCAAAAATGCATTTTTTTTTTAATGACAACATTGTAATGCATTTACTCATTTAAAAAAAAAAACAAAAAAAACATCAACACAGACAAAGGTTCTACACTAGCTCAGAAACAGTGGACTTGCCTGGCAGGTTAAAATGAGCCATCCACCCTGTCACAGATACAGAGGGGTCTTCGCTAGTGTTTAGATTAAAATAATTTTCTAAGTTATAATTTGAGGGGATAAAACATAAAACTGGTTTCTTTTAATTACCTTTTTTTTTTGGTATTTTTTCCTTTTTTTTTTTTTTTTAACTCTGGCAAATAAGTATCTGCTCTAATTCAGCATCAGTCAGCTACAATGTAAAACTTACTTTAAATGAAGTGCTCCAGTGAAACTCAAGCCTGAACCATGCAAGCCAAATCAAGGGGAAGATGCTACTGTGGTCTCTGATGGTGTTGCCCCAGTGTCTTAGTCTGAATTTATTATTAACTAAAACAAAACAAAACAAAAAACCCAACAGAACAAAAACAAAACAAAACAAAACAAAAAAAATAAAAAAAACCCAACCAAACAAAACCCAAAAAAGAACTGCTGGTAAGGATTCCATTTTAATCCTTTTTAATACTGTTTAGAACTTGTTTACCAGGGAGGAGAGGTGGGCAAGGCCTGGGGCAGGAAAGGCATGCTCTCCACTGGTCTCATGGCTATGTTGAGGGGGCCAGCCAGCGTCATGGGGGTGGGCAGGTTCATGGGGGACGTGATGGTGACGGGGTGCGCTATGTTCACTGGAGCGGTCACCGGGGTGGGCAGGTTCACCGGGGTGGTGAGCGTTAATGGAGAGGTCATGGACAGAGGACTGGTTATGGTTACAGGATGCCCTAAGTTCATCGGACTGGATATATTAACTGCACTTGATACATTTACTGGACTTCTCATGCTCATTGCAGCTGCCACTGTGACTGGGTTTGTGATAGTCCCAGAAGCCACAGAGGACGTTATATTGAATGGAGTAGTAAGAGTCACAGGCGTAGTAGCAGCAGTGGAGGTTTGGCACAAGTTAGCAGCTTCTAAAAATGAGACATAAAAAAGACAAAAAGTTTTTAACACATAAAAAAACCGTGGACAAGATTTAAACAAAACAAAACAAAACAAAAAACCCAAAAACCGAACAAGAACAGGTACAAATTCTGGAATAATTTTCTTTAGGTATTATTAGTAAGTTAAAATTGTTAACATTTTATAGCC
>NC_050498.2:9318849-9351349 GCF_012460135.2 Molothrus ater | reverse complement strand
TAACTCACTGGAATCACACCGTGGTATCCTCATGTAGGAGATCTCAGGGGATGCCTTTCCTTGCTTCCAGAACCTCAGGGGTGCAGCCTGGAGCTGCACAGAGGCTGTGCTGCTTTCAGAGCAGCAGCCTGGCCTCACTGAGCTGCAGGCACCATGCAGGCATCCCAGGTCATGTCTTTAAAAGGTGTCCAAAGTGATCCTGCACGGAGTGGATCCCACACTAATAAATGAGTGGGTCTGGAAGTGCAGCTTCCACTTTGGCACAGCTGTCTGTGAATTATGGTTGGTGTTTTCCTGTGTAGAAACGTGCTGAAATTCAAGATTAATTTGTTGAATTTCTGTAAAAAGCATCACCCAGCCTGTCACAAGTCGTGTACTCCATAAAAATTGCTTGAGTGGAAAAGGGGAGAGAAGAAAAGAGTAGCAAGAATCTTATAATCACTGCTGCTGATGGCCTGGCCCAACAGGACAGGTTTGTGTCCTGTGAGAGGAAGCAGAGCTGGAAAGAAATGGAACTCCAGCCCTGCCAATGCTGATGGGTGGATGCAGAGATGTCCCCTGCTCCCAGCTCGCCAGGGTGATCTGTCTGTGCCTCTGGCATCAGCTGGGATGAGCTGCTGGAGAACAAAAGCTGTTTTTCCTTGTGGCAATAGTCAGGCATTCTTGGCATGGTGGGGATGAGGGGAAGTGCCTGGCAGCTGCTCTGCTCTTTCATCTCTTCTTCCAGCTCTTTTTGATCGTTTTCTCCTGTAAAGTTTTGGGCTTGTGCAGGGAGATTTGTGTTTATAAGCAAACAGAGGGTGCAGTCCTGCTTACCTCAGATAGCTTTTCCCAGGAGCAGAGATTCCCAGGCAGTCTCTTGCATTTGAGGCAATAATGGGTTTAGGAAATTCATAGAATGTTAACAGTCAAATGGCTTTTAACCACCTATGGATGGAGTGAAATTTGGCAGATGACAGAGCAACCTCAGGTTTTATTTTTTAAAGCCTAAATAGCTTGTCAGCTGTGCAGAGCCCCTTGAATTTATGAGATCTGAATGTTGGGGTTTGGGTGTTGTTTTTTTTTCATGTGGAACCCAGCAGAGTCTCTGATGGAAAGCGTTGACCCTTCTTTGTGCTGTTTCTTTACTGTCTCGTCAGACATCTGGAAAACAGCATGTTTGCAGTCATTTCACAACATAATTTTGCATTTACATCATGTGTTATCTGGTAAAAGTTTTCTTGTTTTTTCAAGGAGAGAGGGGGGGATAAAGGGGGAAAAAAAAAAAAAAAGGAAAAGAAAAATCAGCAAGTCGAAGGCTGCCGTGAGGTCAAGTGGTGCCGGTGGATGCTGCCTGCACTGAACACATGTTCAGCTCCCAAAAGCTGAGGCAGTTCCCAAAAATTTGGTAACCATTAGAGCACTTCCTAAGTCAGTTCCGGATGTCAGGCCCGGGCTGGAGGGGGAAGGGGCGTTCCAGGAGAGGGATTGGGGCTGGCAGCTGACGCGGAGCACGCAAGGCACAGCGAGACAGGAAAGGGCTGCTGGGGAGAGGATCAGGAGCTCAGCAGAGGAGCTGTGAACTCCTCATGCGACCCCGGGCACCTGAGGGCTCGGGATCAGAAAGGAAATGAAAGGATCATTTAAGTGGAGTGGGACCAGACAAGTTCAAATGACGATTTTCATCTCTGGGAAGGGAGTGCTGGGGTATATTGAATTCTTTGAAGTAAGGAGCACTGTTGGTGGAGGGAATATTTCTGCTGCATTCCACGCTCTGGTTTAGCAGCTCCTCTAATAGAACCCGGCCCTAACTTTCCTAAACCACCTATTTATAGTGCTCAGAAGATTGGACTTTGGAGCACAGCGTGTCCCCTTAACTGAATACTCTATGCTCCTTTCAATCATCTGAAAATAGCTACTTAGATAACTCCAAAATTCAAATGACTGTTAATTAATGAGCATAATTAGATTATTTACTTGTATTTTGATTGCCACAGTAAATATTTTATCTTGCTCAAGGTAATGAACCTGAGTGTGAGCCTGCAGCCCTGCAGAAGTTCATGATGAGTTCACAGCAAAGGTTGTCTCTCCTTCCTTCCCTTTTTGGTGTTCAGGATTAAACCTGCAGTCAGAAGCTGCTGTGTCCCAGTGGTGCTCTCTGTGGCTTTGGGAATAGTTTGGCAGAGGTCAGGCCCAAGGTGCTGCCACTCACAGTCATGAGGAGGTTTTTTAATACCCTCACAGAGATTCACCCCCAGCTCAAAGGGAATCCATCCTGCAGTTTATGTAGTCTGAAAAGAAAAGAACGTAGACAACAGTAAATAATTCTGGTTTGTTGGTTTAGGACTGGAGATTTTCCTACATTAGCCTGAATTTCAGTGCTGGAGTCAGCTCACTGCAGGGATGTGATTCCTGGACCTTCCTGAGCTTTGGAAGTAGGAACAGTGGAAGATTCTTTTTTTTTTCTGTGATCTTTCCACAATCACTTTATCTCCATGGCCAGATTTCCAGGTACCATAGAGATGAGTCTTAACAGGGAAAAGAAACCAAACCCATGGATGGCTGCAGTTGTGGTTTTGGAAAAGCTTGCTCTGGGATTTTTGTTCAACAGCCCTTGGATGGGAGGATGCTTAGTTTGCTAATTTGGGTGCCAGTGCTGACTTTTACAGCTCAGGGTTATTTCTCAGAGGTGCTGGCAGCTGGGGGAGGCACAAGGGCTTGGGTGTGCATTCAGCTTTTTTCTGTGATGTCCTTGGCAAGCACTGATGCAGCGTGGGGGATTTGGACAATTTTAAGGAATAATAACAGCTATTGAAACATCAGTTGTTTCTGCAGTTGGAACATCATGCAGGAGTTTTAAAGGGGTTGGATGCAGGGGGATGGGTGTGAGCACAGATAACCTACGCAGATATTTTCTTTTTGAGATGACATCTGTTTAGTTGTGTTTATAAATAACCTTTGAAAACAAAAGAAATGGACGAAATATTTTCTTTTTCCATTGCAGTAATACATGAGGTGCCTTGGGAATGTGTTATCTTCTATCCATTTCCTTTTCCTCCTCTTTCAGTTCACTGTACACTGATTTTTTTCCCTCTAGATACGTTAGGATGCCAGCACGAGGTATCCATTACCAAGTTTGTTTCTCTGAATGCTTTCTAGCAGGAGGCACAAGTACAATCCACTGAATTGGAGGAACCAAGCTCAAGGGTGAGAGCTTTATCAAGCAAGTCCCTTTATCCAGCGAGAACAATTTGTGTGCAGGAGGCTTTTCAATAACATCTCCAAGTGCAAGTCCTGCTAAGCCTAGGAGGTAGGGATGGTTCAGTGGCTGATTATTTTGATGTGGGCCGTTCTTCCTTGAGGCCAGTGAGCCTTCAGGTTCCTGCAAGGCTCTGGTGGTGTGCACTGAGTGTTGTTCTTTCCCTGAGAGTGCTGATTAGTGCCTTGCGGTGCGGCCGCTGATTTATCGCAGCCCGGAGCCGCCCCTGGGGGCCCAGCAGAAACACTCATGAAGGAGCCCTGATTAAAAAGAGTGGTAATGAAGACAAATGTTTCAGAGGGAGTCAAGAGCAAACCAGGCCTTGGCATTCCCACTGCTCCTCTGAGCTTTTGGAGAGGAGGTAACAGTGGCCAAAGGAAATATTTCCCCCTTGTTGTTTATTTCTCATGGCACTGGAAAAATTTTTCTTTTCCTCCTGGGTGTTCTAACTCTCACTTGTTAACTGCTTTTCATGCAGGGTTGCAATTAACCCTTGGCAGATACTTACCATGTTCCCTTTATATTCAGTCTATACATAAAGAAGTTTTTATGTTTTGACCTGTTAACCATTTTAAGATTCTTTAAACTTGACAGTTTCATCTAATTTCTCACGTCATTAAATCGTACTTTATTTTCCAACAGTCCATTCACAGGAGGTTTGGTGTTTGTTTGATATCTTTAATCATCTTTTTTCCACACTGCCCTTTTTAATAAGGAAAAAGAATGACAAAAAAGTAATGCTTACAAACCAGGCTTTAAATCAGAGAGGTCAGAAAGTTCCTATCTAGTGTTGGCTGTGTAACCAGAGACAAGTCTCAAAAGCACATTGGTAGGTTCTGCATGGTCTGACACTTCTATTAATCAGGAATTCAGAACAAAAATAAATGCAATTATTTCACCCTATTGTAGTTTTTTTGGTTTTAATTCTGTGGCTTTTTTCCACTTTTAAAGACCAGCCTGGGCTATAATTAGTGTATGAAGTAAAAGCTGAGTATGTGGAAAAATGTGCCCTGCCTTTATTGGTCTGTGCATTCCTCATGCAGGGATTAGATGGGTCTGTTGAAATCCACCCTCATCTCTGCAGGCACCTCCTCGTCAGGTGTGTGCTGGTGTGAGGATGCTGTGGCTGCAGGGAGGAGCTGTGTGTGCTGCAGAGTGTTCCTCAGAGCAGCAGGGACTCCGAGCTGCGGCTCCTCAACAGGAGCTGCTGGGGAAGGGGCAGCACTTTGCACTTGTCCTGTGGGGTTTCTGCAGGTTCCTCTGAGTCCCCCTGAGGGGCTGCCCTGCCCTGGAGCTCTTCCGCGCCCCCCTCCCAGTTTGGAGCTGTCTGGAAGGTTGAGCAGTGTCCTCCCTGTCTTCTTCAAGACTTCAAAGAGGACAATTCTTGCTCCACTTGGACCTGTCCATCCCTCCTCTCTGAGCTTGGTTATCCAAAACAACAGGAAAACAAAAACCAAAGTGCAGCTGGGAAGATGCAAACTGTGATCCTGCATCTCAGCTGAGCCTCTGCAGCCCCAGGGCTGGGAGCTGTGCTGGGCACTGTCCCTGTGCCACCCCTCCAGCTGTGCCAGCACTCCTTGTTCCTTCCTTTGGGAATCACACGCAGAGCTGGACACTTCCTGACCAGTGACAGATGTGCACGGCCCTTTGCATTCAGGGAGAATTTCAGGGTATTTTCCAAATGTTAATTAACTTTCTCATGAAATTTTAGCTCGTGCTTTGCTTTAGAGCAACATTCTGACCTATCATGCCAAAAGGTTTTTTTCTTCCTAAAATAGTGTGATAAAGGAACAGTTCATCCAAGAAAAAAAAAAAAAACAGGGAGAAGGGTTTTCTCTGATTGACTGGCCTCGTTCATGATGCACCCAAAAGGTCAAAGACTGTTTTGAGAAAGTATTTTAAAGGATGGGTCTGTGTTTTCTCTCTGTCTGAGAAGCTACTTGAGCTTCCATGGTAGTTCTTGCAGAGTTAAATAAACTCACTGTGCACCTAAGGCTGCTCTTTAGTCTGATTCTAATTCTGATACTTCCAAAGTATTAGAATGTAAACGTTGTCCAGCATTAGGTTGGAAAAAGAAAACTAAATTTAAGGTTCCTTAATATATTTTTGTCCAACTGAATTATTTTTTAGGGTAGAGATAAAGAGGGAAGCAGCACTGCAGAGTGTGCACTTCATGATGAGTGAAAGGTTGTGTGATTTGATGCCAGATTTTTTAACTTTTATTTTTAAACTTTTTTTAATTGCTCACCTTAACTTTGAAAATCCAGCTTGACATCAGAAGCTTTCAAACCTGGCTGTGAAATTTTAGAAGTGGCTTTTGATAGTTATTTTTGAAAGCAGCGCTTTGTACCCCTCCGAATTCCATTATTTTAATTCCAAGTGAACTAATCTCCATTTGCTCCACAATCATCCAGAATTCAGGAAATGCTGATTACACGTGGCTAAGTGAAAAGTCACGTGGGCTGTTTGATGTGAGAAGCTGAGTGTTCAGGGGAGCTCCCTCTCGTGAGTGGCAGTGTCTGGGCCATGAAGAGATCACAGCAACTGGTGGCAGCTCAGTGGCACCAGCCTTTGTCCCTGAGCCATTGCACCAGTCAGAATTTTGGAAATTTTTGGGTTTAAACCTGATTAACTTGTGGGTGTTGGAGAGTTAGTTTGAGACTGGCATTGCTGCACTAGTCAGTTTGCATCACCATCAGCTGCCCACTAATTATCAGGAAATTTATAGCTGCATTAGGTAAATGTCACTTCACTGCAGTGGCCTGGAATAAGAGTGTTTTCTGCTCTGAATTAGCACCATGGGCACGTCTCAGTGAGAGTCTATCCAAGCAAGGAAGGGTTTGATTTATGCACAGGCTTATTAGGGCTTTGAGAAAGGGTAGCTGAAAGATGTTGTATTGCTTTTTTGAACCGTAACATCTCCCCATCATAAATGTGTGTTTGTTTATTCATTAGGCATAATCACAGGGAAAGTGTTTAAAAAGAATTTGCTAATTCCAGGATGGAGCTGTGTGCAGCAAAGTAGGATTCTGTGTGTGCTCCATGTGCAGGAGCTCTTCAGAAGGATCATCCAGAACTGGGATGGCTTGGTCTGAGTTCCTTTTGGTGAAATTCAGTGTTAGGGGATGTGATACTTCTGCAGATCTCAGCAACTCTTCTCAGCTGCGCTAGAATTAAATAATATCTCCTGGATTCTTATTTCTGAGCTGCTCAGTAGCCTCTTAGACAGAGATTGTGGGCAAATAATCTGTAAGGATGGACTCAAGGATGTACTCCTAAATACTCAGTAGAAAAGAAACTTGAATGTCCAAAAAAACCCCACATGCATTCTTAATGTACTGGAAATGAAGTTCCCAACTCTTCCCAAAAGATGATTGTGGAATTCATGGCGCTTCAGAATGATGCCAGAGTGTCTGCAGAGTTGTCCCCATGAATTCTTCATAAATACCAGGGTGAGTGATGGCTGCTCCTCTGTGCTGACATCTCAGCAGTGCCAACACTACAGAAATACAAGTAACCACTGAAGAAATGCTGGCTAAATTCTAGGCAAGCTTATCCTTTACATCTGTTTGAAGGCACTGAGCAGCCTCAGTGGTCCCTTTGCAGCAGCACCCAGCGCTGTGGCAGGGGAGGTTTGCTGCAGTTAATTGGGCACTGGAGATTTAAAGAAAGTCGCTGTCCAGTATTAAGCACTTGCCTTCCCTTCTGTTTTCCCTCTTGCTGCTTTTATGGTTCAAAGTGATGCAGATCAGACAAAGCTTTTGCTGCATTCAGCCACCCTTTCTTCTGTGTCAGGAGCACCAGCACTGGCACCCAAACCACCTACTTCAAAAGGGCCTTTGTGTTAGATGAGAGCAGACACTTACACGTCCTTGTCAGAGGAATATCATTCTTACAACAACCAATTCTGCCTGCACAGTCTGCTCAGGGCTGTATTGAAGTTGCTTCCCTTTGTTCTTCCTAAAATACACTCCCCAAAACCGCCTTCTGCCAGAACTCCCAATTCCAGCCTGCAATGCAAAGGAAGGGTTGAAATTCTGGAAGTAAATTCAGTCCCAAACAGGGTAAATGCCCCTGCTGGGACTAAAACTGGCTTGTGAGGGAAGACTTCATCTCTTGCCCCTGCACAGTTGATGGGCTTGAGTTCTTCCCAGTGCACTCAGCAGGAAAACAGTGACTGGGGTTTTTATGAAGTGCGTCTCAATATTTAATTACTGGGGTGGTTTTCCTTGGGAATATGGATTTTTGGAGCAAGATCAAGGCCTGAAAGCAGACATCAGTCCCTGTACCTTGTAAGCAGGTTTGTGCCAAGGTACCAAACATGGTTCTGATGCTCCCTGGAACCTGCTGAAAAGTCTCTCTGATCCAAGAGGCAGCCAGGGGAAGGAAGCTCTGTTCTCCCCTGCCAGGCTGTATTTAACTGTGCACCTGAAACTTCAGTTTTCGTCACGAAATTTTATTTGATTTATCACTGTGCCAGTCAGATGTTAAGGGTCAGTAAGAACTAAATACGAATCTTCTGTTTCTCTGGTCATTAATGCCCAACCTGCCAAAGTTTTACTGAAGTGCTATGTGCAAAAGAAATTCCTTTTTCCTGTCTGGAGAAGTGCTCAGTGCTTGGCAAAGCTGAAATTCCACTGATGTAAATGGGTATCTTCAATCATAGCCTAAAATTGGGCATTTTGCTGAAGATACTATTTCATTATTTAAAACCAGTATTTGAAAGGATCTTGAAGCCTTCATATGAAAAGATGGAAGAATTAAAATAAATAAAATTAAAGGATATGACAGAGAATCTGCTGGAGTTAAAAGGTATTGTTATTGCATCTGTCTGTGTGCACACACCTCTGCATCTTTCCAGTTTGTTTTGGTTGCCTTGGAAGCAACAAATCACAGAATTCTGCAATGGTTTGGATTGGAAGGGACCTTTAAGCTCATCTAATTCTACTCCTGCCACCTTCCACTGGACCATGTCCTGTCCAGGCTGACCTATGCAGAAAATAAATTATTTATTATTTAGCAGACAAGCTGCACCTCCCTGTTTAGTCAGTAGGAGCTGTATGGATAATCTGAGCTCAACAAAGTGTAAATGACTTCTTTGAATGCTGGTAGATCTCCACCAGGACTTGGCAAAAGGAATTGTGTAAACCCTGTAGCCTTTGCAAGGAGCTGACAAAGCAGGCAGAGGTTTGGAGCAGCTGCTGGCTCAGTTCCTTCAGCATCAGCTGATGTTTTAGGGCCTTTCCTTGGCCATTAGCAGTAGGTTGTGAGAAATAAGTTTTTAATCTCTGTTTCATATTTTCTAGTGATTCACAGTGATATTAAGCTTTTTTCCCAGTGGGAGAGCAGGCAGCAAAGTCTGGATTCTTTGATAAAATTCTCCATTCCCTGGCAGCAGTGATGACCTGTCCAGGGACCACTTTCCCCTCACAGTTCCCCTCACTGTAGCTCTGAGCCCATCTGAGGGCTGCATTCATAATCTTTTTCAGCCAAGATCATTCTCTATTGCAGAAGTTAAAACATTCCTGGGATGGCAAATGGCTTGGAAGGTTTGCTTCAAAAGATGCCTAATTACTGTGTGTATTTATAGCCCTCTCTGCAAATGCTGGTCTCCAGGGAAACAGGTGAGCTCAGGGCAATGCTGGGAGAGGGAGAGGAGGCTCCAGCACAGCCATGGCAAGGGCTGAGCCTTGGGCTGCCCCCAGCCTGGCATTCTGGAGCCTGGCTAATGTTTGTAAGCTGGCAGGTTGCTTTTCTGGAATGCAGGAGTGCATTGCATCCATCCCTGTAACAGTCAGAGGAGGGTTGCTCATCTGCAATAGTAAATTAATAAACAGCCAGACTGTTCTGGCATCAAACTTTTATACCTGTGCTTTTCTATAAGAAATGACCTTATATAATTAGGTACGTTACAGTGACATGAATTTATTTTATATATATATATATGTATAATATGGAGCATTGGATATTGGAGTAAAATCTTATTATGTTCTAACTTGGAAGTGTTCTGACAAGCACTCTTTGGGTAAAAAACAGAGGTCTTTCCTCTAAATTTAATCTGATTGATCATTTTGCAAATGTGTTATTGCTTTGATGCAGACAGAATTCCAGAATGGATGAACTGCCTCCTCAGGCACCGCAGAGGCAGTTTGGATGCTGGTGATTTATTGCTGCTGCCTTTGACCATGTTTCATACAGAGCTGCTCAGAATTAAACATGCTGCTTTAAAAATACTTGGTGCAGCATTCCCAGAACATACATAATTTTGAGCAACTTTACTGACAATTGCTTTTTTATGGGCCTTGATGGAAGCAAAGGACAATCTTGCCATTCCCTGGAGGAGCATCTGCCTTTGCAGACAGAGACACTGCTGAGGTTTTATGCGGGCTCTGAGTGCAGCCTCCCAAACTGGGACCAGGTGGGGAGGTAGAGCTGGGGTGCAGGGCTGTGGCACTGTCCCCTGGGAGGGCTGGTGACACTGGAGTGTATCTTTGTGTAGGATGTGGCAGCCTGACTGGGATGGGCTCCTCGGGATGGCCGCTCCCACCCCTCATCCCCTTTCGCAGGACGCTGCTGATGGAGCCCCAGTGTGATGTTTACCCAGCCAGCTCTTCAATCCTTGTTAACCAGCTTGACAACATGAAAGCAACACATGGGGGGGCTTTTATTTAGTCAAATAGTTTTGGGCACCGTGGAGGGGGTCAGAAAGGAGAGAGCCAATGACTCCACAAGTGTCCCAGGCTCTCTTGTTTCTCAGGCTGGTGCTGGAGCAGTTCCTGCTCCCCACGACAGCTCCTTGAATGCAAATAATGAATGTTAATCCAGCCTCATTGTTCCAGGGTCAAACAGCAAATAAAAAGGAATCAGTCAGGGTGCCAGCATGGTAAATTGTGTTTGTTTGCTTTGTGCATTAGGTTGGGTTCTGCCTCCCTTTTTGTGAGGCATTTTCAGCGTGTGCTTTTCACTCCCCGTGTGTGAGGGAGAGCAGGACTCCAGCTGGGCTCACTCCTCCTCCCGAGGTGAGGACTTTTGTCCTCTATTTGTTGTTATGCAACATTGTGCTGCTTTCAGTGATGGAGGGGGGGAAAAATGGGCTGCCAATATGACTATGATATTTGGATGATTTATCTGGTTCCTCTTCTGAGTAACCCAACGGTGACATTACCCGTGAACTCCGAGCCGTGCTTGCGTTGTTCTTGCTGCTAGAAAACACAGCAAGGATGTAGTGGGTAATTGAACCCAGATGCACCCAGGGCTGCTCAGCCAGACTGTTATTTTAGCCTACACTAGTAGGTTTTTAATACGAGTTTGACCTTACTTTGAAACATTCTCAAAATACCATACTTTAATATCAATTTATACACTCTTGCTTTAAGAGTGGGGCAGAGTCACTGGAAAAAGTAATGAAACACTTTCTACCTGTTAATGCAGGAGATAGAGAAAGAGTTTTGGAGTTAATTTAGGTGTCTAAGGGACAAGCTTCACATGCTGCCTGTCTAATTGGGGTTTTATCCTGTGCCTGGGGTTGGGATTGGGATTGTGACCATCAGGGAAAACCTCTCTGTCAGCTTTCCCTGCAGAAGGAGGCACATGGGACAGGGAGGCTTTAGGTGCTCAGGGATAGGAAGATTTACCCCTAGTCCATATCAATAAGTTATTAAACAGAGTTTAATAGCCATGGTAAATATTAATCTTAATTATTTTTAATGGTAGGTGAATGCTTTGTTTATGTGTTCTGTGAGGTTAAGCTGTGTTAAACAGCTTAGAAATGCATTAAAATGCATGATTTAAAAAAGGAAAGAAAAACCCAACCAGCCCATGCTTCTCTGGCAGGATGGTAGTTTGATTTTGACATACATGTAATGTACTTTCCATACCCATGCTGTGTTTTCCTAAAGGAGGAGCTGCTAATGGCAGGAGGGAGCAGAGCCCTGTCTCCCTCCTCAATACATGCTTTGTCAGTAACAACTGAGCACAAAAAAAATCTGATGTATAATTAAATTTCCTGTGAAGATAGCATACCTATTTCTGCCTAAACAGAACTGGTTTTCATTTATTATTGCTCCACTCAGGTGGAACCCAGCTTGCTGCCTTTCTAATGTGTCTGAATAAGTATTCTGTTGTAAAGAATAATAAAGGAATTAAAGTTTTGTGGTTGTACATCAACAGCTTGGAGTAAAGTAATAGCGAAACAAGATTTTGTGGTAGATCTTGAAGTTAAATACTTAAACTAATTAATTTTTCCACTTTCACTCTAATTTAGGGCTCATTCTTGTAATTGCTTGTGGTGAAGCAGAGGAGGAGTATTTAAGGGATATTGAGAGGGAGAGGGTTGAAGTTATTTTAAATTATTCCTGAGGTATTGCTGTACCCAGTGATGTTGTTCCCTCCCAAGCCTGAGCTCAGTGTAAAAGCTGAGGCTTTAATGGGAGTGATGGTGGCAAACGGCTTTAAACCTGTTTGGCTTTGGGCACTGCAGCCTCAAATACAGAGAGCAAGAAATTAAAAATGGGTTAGTGTTTTTCTTTCTGTTCTCTTATCAGAAATGTTCACTCAGACTATAACAACTGTTAGAACAAGATAACAACTTCAGGCCAGCTGTCAAATGTTTACCATTATCAAACCTCTCCCTAGGGTAAGATGCGACTTTGGCTCGCCTCACCGGCAGTAATTTAATTTTTCCTTCGTTCTGACTCGGAAATGGCAGCATTTTTCAAAGCTTCCTCCCACTGATGGCTGAAATTTTCCTTGTGAAATGATTTCCACCAGTCTTGAATCTTTCTTGCTTCTGCCGTCTTCACCTTTACTGATGGTTCTGCAACTCATCACCAGCTATGCGAACTGACAGTTCACATCCTGGGGCAGCAGCCGGGGCTGGCCTGCAGAAAGGAGCAGCCTGACCAAATTTACGCTCACAAGATCTCTTAATTCACAAAAGCATTTGCTCCAGTTCCTGCTCTCTGCTGCAGGGGCTTTGGGGGGGTGAGCAGGAGCGGTCGGAGGGGAGAGAGGCTCTCTTCACACTCTGCTGAGTGCACAGCCCTGCGAGATGAAAAACAGACGGAAAGAGACATTTCCAGCCATCTTGCTGATCTGTGCAGGGGTTCACTGAACTGTGCAGCATAGCACCAGACCCATGTATCATTTAATGTGCTAATTTCTGCTTTGTTTTTTTTTTTTTTTTCCCTCTGAGTGAAGGAGTTTCTCATTTTGTTGACAAGCGCATTAAAATTAAAAGTGGGAACAGTTAAAAGAGAACCTAAAAATGTAAACTCGATACCCGCTGATTCCTTCCTCCTTTGACATCAGAGCCATGGAGAGATCTGCTTAGTTTTGAAAAGCCTCTGACAAATGAGAATAGTCAGAATAAGTTTTCTATTTGGTCTGAACTGCACGGAACATCGTGATTTTATTTTTTTTTTTTTGCCTCCCTCACAACCTGAAACACATGCCATATGCTTGCCCAAATGCTTCCCCTTCTTGCACTGCAAAACTTTTGTTCCATTCTTTTCCTGGAGAGGGATTTTGTTCCCTCTCCCACCCAAGGCAGTTTGCAGCCAGAGAAAAGTGATGCTTCCCCTGGCCACGGCCACAGCCTCCTACCAAAAGGTCACTCAGACACTTTTTTTGGGATTTTTTGGCTCCCTCTTGAAAGCTTCTCCTAAGAATAAAGCATTTTACATTTCTGTGATTACTTTGGAGGAAAAAATGTGCTATAATACCAGAATGTAAATGCAGGGGGAAACAACATTCCAAGTAACTTGATCACACTCCTGTAGTATTTGCTTTGGTACTTTCCTGTCATTTGCTGTCCAGTTGCTTAAGGAGCAGCTGCACAGTCTGGTAAATTAATAAATGTTGTAGGCAGAAGTTTAGACAGAAGAAAAAGTGTGGTTTGTACTAACACAGATCCTGATCCTGTTAACTGGTATTCTAATTGAGGGGAGAGGAATCTCTTTTTCCTTTTTCATGTGCAAAGCAGTTCTGTCTCTCAGTAATGGTGGGGTTTTACAAAATAAATAGGTAGAATATATATTATTTGCAATGGGATCACATGTCCTCAGTATTAACTCTGCTTGTATGTTCTGTTTTTGGAGCTTTTGGGCATTGTGAGAAATATATGAGAGATTTGCAAACAGGGGCAAGGAAGGGTCAGATGTATCAAATCCATGGATTCCAGCAAGCAGAGAGCCTGCCTTAGAAATGTGAATTAATAGGAGAGCTTCCTTCTGCACAGACTTGGAGGAGCACAAACTAGTGGTGACTGGTCGAGGTATTTGTCATCCTAATAAACTGACAAAATGGAAAAATAAACACCCATCTTATCAGTCTGCATTTTTTTGTTGGGGATGAAAGTGTTTGAAGAAAAATCATAAAGGAATCCGTGGTAGCTCAAGGAGGTTAAACTCAACAGTTGTTCCCTTTGAAGTGTATGACCACGAGGTTAATTGCCAAAACTGCTCGTGGAAAAGGTGGTAACAATTTAACAAGACTGTACAACTGCAGGACTCAGATGAATATCAGGTGTTTGCAGATGGGCTTGGTTCGGGGGGAGATTTGGGTTGTTTTTTGGGTGTTTTTTTTTTTTTCCACCTAACAGGAAAAGGGGAGAAAAAACCAGGATGAGAAGCAGGGGCCGGGTCGGGAGAAGAAAAGCCCGACTAAAGAGCCAATAATTCCTTGTTTGCTTTGCCAATGAGGCTGTAATTGGGCAGGAGGTCAGCGGCAGCCCCGGCTCCGCTCAGCCCTCGCAGCTCTCCCGTCCCTTCTGCCGCTCCTGGTTCATCCATCCCAGCGAGCCTGCCCAGCTCTGGGCACGGGCTTTGTGGTTTTGCTGCTCACAGCCCGCGTTGTTCCAGCATTTATTCCTCTCTAGGTTCGTTTGTCCCTTTCCGAAAGCTCCACACTTCCACATCTTTCTTAATTTAGTGGGAACAAAGTCTTCAAGGCTGGAATTCCCTGAAGCCCTCCAGAAACCCAATTAGGTCAATGCAATATCATAATTGGGGAGCTGAAATCCCTTACCATTAGTTACACTGGGTAAACAGAGATGCAGAAGTGTGATATGAACAGAAGGAGAAGAAATTCTTTTAATGTTGCTTTGCACTTCCAGAGAGCGAGAACCTTTATAATTTTCACAATATCATCAGGGTATTTTAATTTTGACAACCTTCTTGGAATTCAGCAGTGGGGTTGTTTTTTTTCCATGGTTACATTTTATATCTATAGCAATTTGTGGAACTTGGAAAAATGTGTGCAAAGAGCAGCTTTTTCGAGCTTTTTTTTTTTGTAGACAAAGAGTTGGCAATGCCTGAAAACAATGAGGAAAAAAAATCTTTAAATCGTTAACTAAACTCTTTGAACCTCAAAGAAACTTTGTTTATGATGGAAAGCTTGCTCACCAGTCACAAAATCCCTATTACATTGTTTTTTCTCTGTCAGATACCCATAATGAACTGCTAGTTTTATTAACAGCAACTCAGATAATACTTTGATAGCTCAGTGTTCAACCGAGCCATTGGCAAAACTCTGAAACCTTTGTAGTACAACTCCACGTACGTGCTCCAAGTAGCCAAAGCAGCAGCCTGGATCCTAAATTTACTGCAAACTATAATTTCTCCCGGGTTGTTTTGCTGTTTACATATTGGGGCATTAAAAGCAGAAGCTCTTGTGGGGAGAATCCTCCCTGTGCTGCAAGTGGAGCTCTGTGCTGCAGCTGCAGCATCCCGGGATGTGCTGCTCCCTCCCAGCAGCAGCAGGAAATGCTGTGTGCTGATGTTGGGATGTAACTCGGGAGGTCACATCTCCCTGCTCTGCTGAGGAATTGGGAATTTGGATCAGGGAGGAGTCACCCAAATAATGACGCTCTCAAGCGCAGCTTTTAACCTGTTGCTTATTTTTATAAACAGAATTAAGTCCCAAAGTCGGGTGTCTGTGAGAAGTGGTTGCAGCTCAAGGGTGAGGGTTTGGAAACCTCCAGTTCATCCTTTCCTGTGAGAGCTGAGAGCTCAGCTGGCTGCCAAACACCTTTAAATCTGCTGTGGCATCTTGTCTGCCATGAGCCATTGACGTTTTTACAATTTAATTATGGCCCTTACACTGTTCCTGTGCCAGGGATGTTACGCAGGTGCCAGGAACCCCAATTCCAACCCTCCAAAATGTACCTGCCAGTTCTGGTTTTTTATTAAACATACAATTTATAGCAGTGGTGTTATATAAATGTAATTCACACCTCTGAGGGGCAGAAGAGCTCAGTTTACAAGGGTGATACCTCTGCAGCATTGATTGAGACTCTGCCCATGAAGACAATGGCATGATGAAACCAAATATTGCTTAGTACAGATCTTATTTTTATTTTAAAATATTATATTTCAAACGAAGGTGGTCTCTGATGGGATCCAGCAGGTCAGTGTGACTCAGCAGACAGAAAACCTTTGCTTTTTTGGGCTGCCAAGCAAGTCTCAGCCAGAGCAGAGAGGAGCCAACCCTCATTCAGTTTTAAACTTTATTAATATTTCCTCTTCATTATAAAAACACAAACTCACTGCAGCACAAGAGGGGAAGAAATTCTTCAGCATCATTTTTATTTGTTTAAAGAGGGGCAGGGGGAGAAGAGAGAAAAGCAGGCTTTGCAATCTGCATATGCAAATGCTGCAGTGATTCTCCCAGACAGGAGGAAACCCTAACTCTCAATAGATATTTATTTTCTAAATTGGCGTCAGACATGCAAGCGAGAACGTTCAAATGACTTCAGCTCTCTTTCTGCCTTCATTATGTCAGCCTTGCAGATCACATATGGCATTATGGAAATCACTAAATGAAAACCATATTGATCAGCATTGAGAACAAATGTAAGAAAGCTGGGCTGAAGGAGGAGAGGTGGAGAACTCTGCTCCTCTCTTCAACCAGATAGGCCCTCGTTAAGGCCTTTAATCATTTATTAATGTAAACTCCCTCCTTCCCTTTCCACTCAAATTACCTCAGCCATAGAGCATCCTGCTCCATTTATCTTTTAATGTTTCCTTTATTTAATTTATTTTTAAGCTATACATTATACTTTTATTACAAAATCAAGGTTTGTTGGGGTTTTTTTTCCTTTTCTAAAGGACAGTATTGAGCAAGCAGATTTGATAAAAATGCTCCTGCCTGAGCAGTGAGGGGAAGGAGCAGGAGCAGGAGCGCTTTTTGGAGTGTTTTTTCTGTGGATGGCAGCCTTGGTGTGCCAGAGGACTGGCAGTGAAAAGGAGTGTGTGTTACAGAGCCTCCCCCCACTTCACGCTGTTTGTAATTAAGGTTGTGTCAGCATTTCCATCATAAACCCTTGTTTACAGGGTTTATAATTCAGCTGTGAAAATTTGCTCCAGGCCAGATTTGACATACAAGGGCTCAACCTCACAGTAAAGGAGGTTTCTGCCCTCCCTCCCTCAAACCTAAAAGCTACTCAGCTACTGCCTAAAACCTTTCTTCAAAAGAAGAAAAAGAAGAGAAAGGTGTAGTGGTGGGGTTTGGGAGAAAATTGGAAAATATTATTAACCAAAAAAAACCTTTGGCCAATGTCCTAAGTAACTCTAAAAATCCTGTGGAGACCTTTATGTGACTGTGCCGTGCCAATTTTAGGAGATTCAGGGTTTTTGGTTGGGCAGGGGATCACTGACTTGTAGTCATTCATCAGAATCTTGAGTGATGGACATCTCAATCCTGGGGTCCATTTTCTTAAACACTCTGTCATTCCCTCACAGTTTAGTTTGCAATTTCCATGACAATAATGAAGGGGTTCTGCTCTGAAATTCGTGCTGGTTTCTGCTTGGGCTGAAGCTCTCGCTGGCCCATGGGGTATTTCCCAGTACCCTGTCAGCTGGGTAATGCAGGCTGTTCTTAGGGATAATAATATACTTTTTACTTGGAATCTTCATCTTTCCCACAGCAGAAATAGTTTCACTGGCATTTTTTAATCCATTTGGTTAAAAAAAAAGAAAAGAAGTTGGATTTGTGCGTGCGTCCGGAGCAGTTGGGTGCCTGTTGCATGTGCATTTAAAAAGAATTCATAACAACCATGAAAAGGAGCCAGGATTATTTCCCAGTGCCCCACACAGATGAGGAGGGTGGCAATGAGCAGGAAGCTGCCCTGGACTGGGAGCTTTGCTCTGGGTCTGGCTCCGTGTGCCTCGTGGGCTCCCTGGGATGCTGCTCTGGGAAGAGCTCGTCAGCCCGGGCTGGGAATTTCTGGGCTGCTGTCAGTTTTAGTTAAATCCTTATCATTTTAATGTTTTCATATTCTCTGTGATAACAGACTTCAAGTCTCAGCCATGGAGATGGCTCCTGATTGATATGGAATGATCCTGGCGTCACACGCTGCGGCGTGGACGTCTCATTTATTTTAAGTGGTATTCCAGATTCTTTTTTTTCTTTCTTTTTGGAGGAGACAATTCCTAAGGGGCAGCAAAGATACATACAATGATGTATCTCTAAAATATGTGTGTAAAATGTATTCTGCCCTTCCTCTTTCTTGCACACTCACCCGCTTCCAACTTCTTTTCCTCTTTGACTCGCATTACAATCCTACTTTCCTTCCCCTGCTCTCAACATCAAACAGTCTATAAATTACAGCAAGAGTGCTGTCTGTGGCAGACATGCAGTCCTTGTTTGTGGCAGAAGAGCAGAGCATTAAACAGTGAGTGGACTATGCAGAGAGCTCTCTCTCTCTCTCCCCGTTCCCAGTGGGAGTGTTGTTTATAGAGCATTATAATTTATAACTGAAGAGAGTGGATTTAATTTCAGCGGAGGGGGCTCGCCAGCGGGGCGCCAGCCTGCAATCATATGAATCAGCAAGCTGCAAACTCTATTGAATGGAAAGTATTATCGTGGCCACAAACGGACACTGCTTCTCCTTAAACAACTCCCTCGGTGCAGGAAGACCTTGTCTTCATTCATCTATTTTACATATCTGCTCCTGCTTTAATTTTGCTGTTTCCTAAAAGTCTTTTTCTTTTTCGGGCGCATCTTTTCTTTTTTTGCTGCCTGACTTCCTGGTCTGACATTGGAAACTGATTATTGTCTGGATGTTGCTGATTTTGTAGCTCTTAAAATTGGCTTTGCTTCTTAGCGTGTGTGTTTTGTTTTTAGTTTCTGAAATGCCATTTCCCTCTGATCCTGTGTACAAGCAACTTTTATGGGAACCGAAGTTAAACATGCAAACAAGAGGATGATAATCCATTAGCATTAATATTGTAAAATGGTAGTCAGATTCAATCACAGGAAGTTTTATTTAATCATGGATGTTTTGTGCATTTCTCTTGCACAAATGGAAACTCTTTCCCCCCCCCCCTTTTAGTCTTGGAGAAGTTTAGCATTTTGTCCTTTGAAATAAGACCATCAAATCCATAACAAAGCTGGATGAGTTTCTGAAATACTTTCAAGCTGCCTTTGCATTAATTGTGTTTTGTATCAGTTGTTTTTGTGCTGTTTAGGAGAGGGCTGACTCGTGAGGTGATGTTTCCTATAAGGGCTTTATGCAGCCCTTGTAATTCATTAGACATTTGCAAGCAGAGCAGTAACACAATGCATTAACAGCCTGTGGCAAGTACCAGTTTTACACAAGTTACTATTTTTCTTTAGCTTTCTTTTTATGAAATAATGGCTAAGCTTTAAAAAATCCCCAACAGTGCAGGTTGGATGGAATGATGGACTTGTGAGCTGGGTTCCTGGCAGGTAATTGAGCAGCAGAATACCTGAGAGCTGCTCCCTGTCTCCCCTTCAGAGCAGTTTCTGCTGAAGTTTCAGCACTTTTAAGGAGCAGAACCTTTTCTTTTTAATCATACAAAGGAAAGAAAACGCCACAGAAAATGCTGCTGCTGTGTCCCACGGGGCTGGCCCAGCTGAGGGGTGCTGGGAGGGCACCAGTCCCATGGGAACCCTCCAGAACTGCTCTCCCCTTCCCAAAGGAGGATTTCCCGGGGTGCTAGGGGAGGGGTGTTAATGGGGAGGGGGTGTTAATGGTGCAGCTTGTGTCCCGCACAGCTGGGCCCGAGGATGCTGCTGCTCCTCCCTGCCCTACATACGGATCTGCAGACCTGACTAAGGAGCTTTGTGTGTCTCCTGCTGATTGAGTGGGGGCTGCCCTGCCCTCCCACAGCAGAATCTGTGCCATGGCGTTCATTTCTGCCCATTCAGGAGGTAATTGGCCTCGTTCTGCTCTCCTGCCCCAGGAAAAGCTTGGCTTTGGGATGGCAGATCTGCTGCCCTGCCGGTGCGAGAGGCAGCTCTGGAGGTGTTTCCTCCCCAGAAACTCCAGTGCAGATATCAGCAATGACAAATGGCAGCTTATCTCATGTCTTTGGAATAATTGTGGCTTTTTTGGTTCCATATGTTCTGTAATTTTGCCTGACTTAAGACAAAGTTGTGCAGCTCCACAGTCTGATGGATCTGATCGAAGCTGTGCTTTTGTTCAGCAGACAGAGCAGGGGCATCAGTCTCTCTTTGCTTTGCATTGCATTTATGAGCATAATAAAGTTATTGCCCTCGTTTTCACAGAGAGATTGTCCTGCATTAGCAAAAAAAGCCACATAAATTATTTGCAAATGAGTGGCTTGTTTTTGCCTATTGATTTCCCAGAAGTGGCAAAATGCTTTAGCTTATGTTCACGACTATTTATAAAATGTAAAATGTCTTTTTCTCTCTGCCTCTTGGCACAGACAGTGAAGTTTGTTAAAGGATTAAAGGCTACATCCTACTGTTCCTCCCTTCACCATTCCACAGGCTTTTAAACAGTCTCCTTGACTGTATTTTATATGCTTAACTTCATGCTAAATTCCAAAGGTACATGAAATAATTGTAGCTCTTGAATTCCATAGCACCACATACGGCCCTTTTGGTCCCCTCAGGGGGAAAAAAATGTTGTAAAATCCAAACCTGTAGGTAGATTGGAAAGATACAGCTCTGTACCTTCCAGTTTCACCTCATTACTTCTTTTGTATGTGTAAGAACTGTTCTGCACTCCAGAATGATCATGTTTTATACTGTTTAAATCTGAGTCAGAGCTAGTAAATATTTTGGGCACACAGAGTAAACTAGTTAGTGTTTAACTTTGGCTTGCAGAAACCAAGATGATTCACAGTGTTAACATTTTAATTTCTTGTTCATTCTGAATGCAATGGGAATGAATTAAATTTGGCATTTTAAATCATTAAGGATTTAATTTAGTTCCACCTTTTTCTGAATAATTTTCTCAGCACTTTTGAGAACATTTAAAATGCTGGAGTACTGTAAAAATATTTTGCACTCTGGTTGGAAAATAGGATGGTCTGTATCTGGAGCTTTCCTTTTCTCTAAAAGAAAATATCTACAACAAATGTGAGCAAAAACTGCTACGTGTTTACAATGAACAGGAGCAAACTCACCTGAAGTACAGTCAGATGCAATTGTAGCATTCTGAGTGCAGCAGAGCAATCTCTTGAGGAATGCTCAGTTAGGGAGGTCTGGCTGGTTTTATGTAGTTCAAAATTACTTGATCAAAGAATTTCAAGAAATAAAATGCAGAGCTAATCTTTATTGAAAATATACTTTTATTTTACTAGGTGACTTACTACTGTGTAACACCCCTTATTTGGGGTTACATGTGCTCCTGCTGTAGGTCTCACTATAATAAAGACATTTTTGGGTTTGCTTTGATGAAACTTCACAAGAGCCGTCTGTAGGGGAGAAATACAATTTCCCCTCTGCTTTAATTGTGCTCTGCCGTGTGTTTGGCTCAGTTAACCCAATCAAGGGAGCTGCACTCAGGGATCTGAGTGCATCTTATCAGCACTGGACTCTGGCTCCTATTTTCCCCCCAGAGCCTGTTGGAGAATTAAAATGTGCTGGGCAGTTTTATCCTGGCTCTGGGCGCACGGAGCGCTCTGGGGGCAGGCAGGCACACGGATATCCCCCATTTCTGTGCCTCACCGAGGGGTCACGTCCTTATCAGTGCTTGTAATTGATAACAACGTGGTGGTTGGAGGCAGCTTGGTGACCTTGGCACCGCTTTCCTCACCCCCTCCTGCTTTGATGTGCGCGGCGGCTGACGGGGATGCGCAGGTCAGGCACAGGCAGCTGCCTGGCAGCGCCACGTGAAAACACTGCTGACCCCCAAAAGTAACCAAAACGCCCATATTTCTTCATTTAGCATAATTAATACCTTGTATTTCCATTGACTTTGATAAACTGAGTATTCCCTCCCTCCCCACCCCCCCCTTTTTTTTTTTGATTATTTTATTCCCCGTAGCTTTCAGTAATGATTGCAGGAGAGCTGCAGTTAAAATGGTTTACAGACTCTGAAGAATAACATGTTTGGGAAAAGCTCAGATCAAAAGTCTCAATTAGGTCGCAGCCTGGCAGGAAGCTTATGGCCACATTAAAATGGGAAAGTTATTTCATTTTTAGTATATTTGTGTTTTCAGTAGCCAGAGTAGTAAGCTCAAGGCAAAAAGACACATGTTGAACCTCTCACCAAGGAAATCTCCACTCTTATGAATTTGTAATTAGGGAAGATATGCACAATAACTGCAAGTGCTCAGGGTTTAATGTGGATCCTTCCCGAGGAGAACTTTCTGAAACAGCAGCTGGAGGAGCTGATGAAATACTTTTTTCTTTCTTTCCCTTTCTGTCATAAACATTGCCTGTGAATTATTACTGTCACCTTTTAAAAGCACTCCATAAAAAGGAGCTGAGCAGGCAGTGCCTGGATCTGCGCGGACCCGCTCCGAGCACCAGCCTGGAAGCGCTCTACCAGCAAACCTCAGAGCATCCTCTCCAAACCCAGCCCTCAGCTGACGGCTTCACTCAAAAAACAACAAACCGAGGGCAAAGCCAGCCATCTGCAGGGCTCAGCTCTGCTGTGGCTGAGGGTTTTTGGAGCCTCTTTCAGGGGTGGGAGCAGCGGTGCCCAGCTCCGTGTGCCGCGCACGGCGGCTGCAGGGACAGACCCTGGGAGAGATGAGCAGCTCTGATTTGTTGTGATGGATGGAGCTCAGGGAGCTTGCTCTCCTGGAAGGCAAGAAATATATTTTATGCCATAAGTGAATTTGATTCCTTTTTACCAATAAATTTTTGGATTGCGTTTAACAGCCAGATAAACGCGGAGCTTATTTTATTGCAGTTCTGACTCTGGGTATCTGTATTCCATGGGTTCCTATTGAACTTTGCATTAAGCACAGTAGATCTTCTCTGTCAACAAATAAATTAAACTTGGAGCGAGGAGTGTTTTCTTGTACGTGTTGTGGGGCAGTTTTTGCAGCGTGTTTTTGTTTTCCTGAGACAGCAGCATCAAAATAAAATACCTGTGAGGTTTAAGTATCCTAAAATACTCCTTAAAGGAAGATTTCCTGAGCTGTTCCCCATGGCAGAGCCTTTGTATTAGTGTAGGGAAATCATCTGTGCTGTAAGTATTGCAGAAAAAAAATAATAATTTAATGAAGCAGTTTTACTGTGTGCAGAGTGACACAGAGAGGGGCAGGAGGATGGACAAGGGGACAGTATTATCTCATTCAGTTCCCAAAGTGTTGGGGTTCAACACTCCCCTTTTTAAACATCAGAAGTATTTTATACATTAAATTTAATTCATCCTATAACTGAAGAATGTGCAGGAAGAATGAAAATTAAAATAGAAAATCAGTTCGTGTTTAAGCAGCTTGTTATTTTTACTCTGCAAACATCATCTCTTTTTCAACTAGCTGATCCTCGCAATAATCCTGATTGGATTTCCCTAATTTAGGAGTTCTCACCCTTTTCTATACCTCAAATCCCTTTACCTTACTGAGGTTTCTTATCCATGTGAGGCTGGGGGGGGATTCCAGGTGCTGCCTCCTGGAAATTCCCAGCAAATTCCCAGCAGGGGCAAGCTGAATTCATCAGCACCAAAGCTGCTTTCACAGGTTGCACTTGCAGATTTGGCATCTCCTTCACCTTCATGCAATCTAAAATAATCCAAACTCTCTGTGTTGCATAAAGTGTGGCTTCCCATTTCTTTTTTGGCTTATTGATGGGTCTGAATTCCCTGTGAAATGTTTGATAAAGGGACTTGGAGGGTTCAAGTCTGGTAGAAACAAGTGTGTGTAAGTTAGGGCTGTGAGGGGAAGCAAGCTGCTTTCCAAAATCAGAGGAATCCCTGCTGGAATCTAAATTTCATCTGAAGCTGCTGCTTCTTTGATGTTCTCAATGTCTGTCACCTGTCTCAGTGACCAGGAACATGATTTGTGTGTGTCTGGGAAGTGCTGGGTGTTTGAGGTTTGTCAGTGTCTGTCATTACTGGCTGCTAATTCTTACAGTGGCAAAAAATAGGGAATTGAAAAAAACCCCAAACCAGGGGATTCACTCTCTTTTAGAGGATTCCTTCTCACCTGTGTTCGCAGCAGTGCTGTTAGAAGCAGCAGCAGTGTGGAGGATATTTATTTATCCATCAGCCAGGCTGCTGTGAGGCTCCTCTCCTTCCCCCTCCTGCGTGCCTGGTTTTGCACATGCTGGGCACAGGCATTCCCAACATGTGCATCACATCCAGGGAGCATCAGAGCTACTGTGTGCCTGAGCTACTGCACATCCCAGCCTCTGTCAGCACCAAGCAACTGCTTGCACTGTCTGATTTTTAAACCAAAGCAAGGCTGGCTGGAATCTTGAGGGTGGCTGCTGCCACTGCCCCAAATCCCTTGGGAAGGGAGTTCTGGGCACTCTGCTCTTAAATCCACCACCCTGAGGGGCTGCACAGAGCCCTTCAGGTGGACATTCCACCCCTTCAGCTGGGCATTCAGCCCTTCAGGTGGACAATTCACCCCTCAGATGGACATTCAGCCCCTCAGCTGGGCATTTCACCCCTCAGATGGACATTTCACCCGTCCGCTGGACATTCAGCCCTTCAGCTGGACATTCAGCCCTTCAGCTGGACATTCACCCCTCAGCTGGACATTCAGCCCTCAGGTGGACATTCCACCCCTCAGCTGGGCATTTCACCCCTCAGATGGACATTCACCCCTTCAGATGGACATTTCACCCCTCAGATGGACATTCACCCCTTCAGGTGGACATTCAGCCCCTCAGCTGGACATTTCACCCCTTCAGGTGGACATTCACCCCTCAGATGGACATTCAGCCCCTTCCCTCTTCCATTTCACTTTTATGTAGTGAGAAAAAAAATGCTGCACTGAAAGAGAAAAAAAAAATTAGCTCAGATCTCAGGGACATTTTAATAAGCATCTAACTTAAGTTGCAAGTGGTTTTAAGTCTGTGAAGCTGCTCTTATGCTTAATAATAAACATCTGTGTATTTTTTTCTACCCAAAGATTTCAGACAAGCCAATGTCTGAGGAGCTCACGGCTCAGCATAGATGATTTAAAGCTCAGGTCAGTATTAATGCACAGAACACTTGGGGAAGCAAAAACAGAAAACATCCAAGGAAATAGAGTGTTTCAAGGATGACATTAACAGTTCTGAGCAGGATACGTATCTGTGCTTGCATATTCTATTCAAGTGGTTAAAAAAAATCAGTTCAGACATGGCAAATCCAGTATTTAAGTGTATTTTGTGCTAATTCTTTCAAAAGAAGCCTACATTCCAGCATGTCTTCATTCAGTAATTTAATTGGGATGTAGGTCTTTGAGCTAGTGGCTGATTAGAAAACATGACCTGCTTGAGAGATCAAGAAGGTAAATTGATAAATGTTGTAGCAAAGGTTAGTAATGTGTGAGAGAGTAGAAGCTGCTTTGGGCTTTGAATCACTGATCAAGGTCAGCTGCAGTTCATTAAAACCTTCAGAGATTTAGATTTGCTGTAAATATACCCACATACCATAGTTTATCTGTAAATCCTGCATATTGTTGGTTAGTAAGATTGCACATTCTAGCAAAGGTTTGTGGTGTACATTTACACCGAGGTGCAGAGCCAAAGTTCAGTGAGAAAAGCAGGATGGACACAGGGGATGAGACTCAGACTTGACACCCCAAACTTTGTATTTAATCTTCTAAGGCACACCAGGGTTTGTGCCCATGCTGCCCTTCAGGTGAAGCAGTTTCTCCTTCCCTGGAGTGTCTGTGGAGCAGGGCTGTGTGCTCGTCCTGGCTCCCAGCTGCAGTGGGAAGGAGCCCTGCTGCTCCATCCTTAGCAGAGCCAGGCTCTCTGTTCCCCCCATCTGGCTGCTCTGGATCTCTCTCAAGTTCCCAGCTGGAACAGGAGTTTTGGAACATGTGTTTGAGGTGACATCTCACAGCTGAGCAGGACAATATTCCTGGTTTCTGCCGTGCAGGAGCACGGCTGTGCCGGCCTCTGTCCCACCCCTGTCCTCAGGCTGAGCCCAGTCCCTCCAGCCCTGCATCCCTGACCTCTCACTCTCTGCTAATTCATCTTTTAATCATCACAGTCCTCACATTCTCTTCTGGATCCTCATGATTGTTGTCCAGGTTTCTTCCTCTCTTTCCAGAAGCAGGACATTTGAAGGCCATGTAAAGATTTTTCATTGTCCTGTTGTTGGTCTCCTCCAGTCCATGCTGACTTTGCTGGAGCTCGTTTGGATGCTGTCCCCTGTTTGGTGTCACCCCCCTGCCTCCATCACCCTGATTTCATTCCAGCCACTCATTTCTCTTTTGAAGACCACTTGTGCTGCTCCCATATTTCTGCTGCTCTGCTCTTGTCCCTCCCAGCTCTGGATCTGTGTTTGTGGTGATTTTCCTGATGTGGTTCCAGGGCATGCAGCCACACCTCAGCTGCACCTCCAGTCCCACTGGAAGCACTCCTGGGGCAGAACCCACTGCCCATTCCCCTGCTTGCATCAGAATTTGGGTGTTTCACTGCCCATTCTCCCCCCAGAGTTATTTCTCAGTCCCAGGCAGTCCCAGCTGTGTCACTGGGCTGTCACTGTGTCCCTCACCTCCCATCAGGTGGTGCCACCCCAACACCAATTTTCCACTCATGCCACAGCCTGATTTCCTGAAGCAAATGTCACATGGTTTTATGGGCACTTCACGTGCTTGTATGGCTGGGGAGGTGCATCTGCAGGTATCCAGGGAAGAGCAGAGAAATGTCCTTTAAAACTTGACCAAATACCTCTGCATGAGCTTATTCCTGGCTCAAATCCGTTGCTATGAGGTTAAAGTGATGTTAAATCTACTAAAAAATAAAGTGCCTAACAGAAATACTTTGAAAGTACTTTTCTTGAAGCATAACTGTGAATCACTTTGAGCTTAATGGTTTTTTAAAAAAATCTAGAACAAAAGAGTTTTTTCCCTACAACAGCTGTGCACTTTTATTAAAAATTTAAAGAAATCTTATGTGTCTAATCCTTTGAGCGGATGTGTAATTACTTGGCTTGGGCTCTTACACATGGATAACCTAGCTGTACTGTGAGACAAGATTCTTATGTTTAATTTAAAGAATCATGGGTGTGCTTTGGAGATTATCAACACCAAGCCTCATAAAGGAACACAAACCCAGAACAACTATTCTACATTATCATTTGTTATACAGATGTTCCAAACCATCTGACGGGCAGATAGTGCAGTTTGCAATAGATTAGCAAATGATAGCAGGGTGTGGAGAATGAAAAATGGGGGAAAAATGGCTTTTGGGGGATGTTTTCACTTGTGCAGTGTTTTGGTTTTCCACCTGTGGTTGGGTATTTGCATTTCATATGCGTTTGCTTTAGGTGAACCTGTTGCTTTTTTAATCAGTTATTCAAAGTGAGTTATCACCTCCTTTGAGTGGTTATTTGATAAAAAGCCCCATCAGCAACATCCTGGGGCTTGAGCAAGCTGAGTCTGACCTGGGTGTAATGCAGCTGCATTAAAATGAGTTTTATATCTGTCCCATGGAACTGTCACAACTTAGAGGCTTTAAGAATTCATGTATTTTAAAGGTCCAAGAAAACAATCATCCATAAGCAGTTAAAGCCCAGCTCATTTTGCTTTAGGTTGTTTTATCAGGACATCTACATTAGGTACTTCTATCAGAATGTGATTCATTATTTAAAATGATGAAGAATTAACCCACATCTGAAATGAGTTATAAAATCTCTTTCAATCAAGTTTGAGGTATCAGTCAAAATCACCCCTAATGTGAGCAGGTACAACTCCATTGAAGTCAGGTCTGCTTACAATCAAGCTGATTTTAGCCAAGGGACATTTTTTCCTTATTGTCTTTCTTTTTCTTCCCTTTCCCCCTCCCGCCCTTAGTAATCTTCTTCATATTAGTTGCATTTTTTTTCTATTACATTTGGTTGTAGTCACTTGGGGAGGACAAACACATCACACAATTTTCTTCCCTGGAAATCATGTGTGCACATTATTTTCAAAATCTGTATTACAAAGTCTTTTATCCTTTTATTAGTTTAGTACTTAAGCCCTAGACATAAGAAAGAAGCCTATCAGTGAAAATCAATTGAAATGCAGTTAGATACAGATCTGATGTACTGGGCAAGGAGGCTTAGACACGGCACAATAAAATCAATTAAAGCCTTTCCAGCCTCACAGAGCTTTACCCATCCAATCACTTTTCACACATTCCCTCCATTAGTTTTGCATGAGGGTTTTTTTGTTGTTTTTTTTTTTTTAAATATGAATTATGATGAATGAGACCCTTGTTATGAATATATAGATGGGTCATTACCCTAGGAAACCCAGACTGGGCTGGTGCTTAGTGATTAAGGCTTTCTGCTGCTACTGTCAATAAAGTTCAAATCCCTCTGCCTCAATCTATGATAGGGAAGCTGCAGCCATTGTTGTCTAATTCACTTAACAATGTTTTAATTGTGATTTGGGTTTGTTCGGCACAATAATTTACATAAACCCTTTTGTATTTGTGAATAATTTGGATTAGTCATCAAGCTTAAGGAATGTAACAGATCAAATAAACAAAAGGGAAATAATAATATATATTAAAAAAAAAAAAGTGGCACCAGACCTACCCAGACAGATGTGAAGAGAAGATTAACAACTAGTTGTGTACGATGCCAAAAAATGAAATATTTTGGATTGGGAAGTTAAAAATGTGCAAAGTGCAGGTTGGATCCCAGGGCAGAGGTGGAACACCTTACTCCCTTCTGAGAGTGGATGGCTGGGCCAAATTTGAATTTAAACCTTAAATATCAGCCAAGCCAGTGACAAGTGGCCAGACTGCTGTGGTATATGGATGTTTATGCAAATGAAGATGCAATAAAACAAGGCTCCTTCAAAAATCTGCCCCAGTAAATTAGCGGAAAATGCACCGCCATAAACAGCTGTTGCATTTTAATCAAGCATCTGTAGAGTATATTTTGCTTTGTGTTACAAACAAAACAAAACAAAAAACACCCAGATTGCAGCAACCTCATTTTATATTCAGAAATTAACCCGTTCTGCTCTGCTCCAAATGAGGAATTCCCAGGTCACAGCTTTGATGCACCCAGGGGGCAGCAGGATGTTGAACTCACTGATTTTCAGGTTACCTGGTTTAATTTAAAAAGCAACGTTTCTGACTGGAAGAATAATTATGAATTTTCCTTCTCTGTAATTTTGGGGAGGTTTTTGCCATGTGATCTCATCGTTTGAAGCACAATTTATACTGAAACTTCTCCAAATAGATTTCAAGTGTGTCTCTTCTGCACTCCTGGCTTGGCACAAATTAGAATTAATCTCAAAACACTTCAGCTGTCAGGGCTGGTTAGGAAACCTCCTTTTTTATCAACGTGCTAGGAAATGGTGCATCTTGGTTTCCAAAGAGTTAATAAACACCCCGAGCCGTGCTGATCTTGTAGCTTTAGCGAGCCTTAATCTGTAAGCTTGATTACCTCCTAACCCTCAGTCGCCTGCCTCCCTCCCTCCTCACACAGCGGGAGTTTTACGGCAGCATTAGTGGCATTTTGCCCGGCTTTGGCTTTAGGGAAATCATTCAGTGAGAAAGAAAAGCAGAAGGACTGGATCTGTCTGCTGCTGCGAGGTCATTAACACACAGCCTGGCCGGGCTGGCAGTGCCACTGCCACCCAACGGGTGCTGCCACCCACCCCGTGGCTGTGGCATCCCACAGAGCCACCCCAAAACCCTTCTTTGCCCTAAATCACCTCCCTGGCCATCTCTCTGTGTGTGTGTCTTGGTCCTTCTAAGAGCAATATTGCTCCAGATTTATGTGCTCCGGGCTCTTTGTGCACACCAAGGCAGACAGGAATATTTAGTGGGGTTTGCTCTCACTCTAGGAAAAACTCACAAATGGGAATAACTCTTCCCCGTGGCACAGGCTGGATGTCCTTTATTTATAATGCTGGCCAGCATCAGGAGCTGCTTTCTGCTGCTCAATCCTGAGGAGTTCTCCCTCCATGGGACTGGAGTTGTAACTTTTTGGTTTCAGCACTGCTTGGGGACAGAAATGTCTGCTCTGTGGCGTTAGATGCAAATGGGAGCTTTCCACAAGTGTCTCAGATTTTACCTGATCACCAAAATGTGAGCTCTAAAACCTGTCAGGGGTTTTGTATTTCCAGCAGGTAATTCTGTCACCATCCTAATTAAAACCTGTTGCATCCCTTTTAACCTGGATGTTTGTTAAAGGGACAAATGTGTGGGACTGATCTGAAATTAAACCCACAAAGACCCCAACTCTCGTGTGAGATCTGTTCTGGGGAGAGCCCTGTGACTCTGACTCCTTGAGGGCACCAGTGGCCACCTTGGCACTGAGAGAAGGCACATTCAGAGCCCCTCACTTACCTGGAATTTGTCCCTCTCATTGGTGCAAATGTGTCCCCCCGTGCTTTGTTGTTCTCAGTGGAAATTCAGACTTAAACCCCTCAGGTGCTCCCTGACAGATTCAGGAGGAACTTCCCAAGCAGTTGGTCAAGGACACACCTCATCATCCTCACCTCCCTGGTGACAGAGCATCTTGCCTGTGGGCTTTAGCTGCCTTGTTTGCTCTGTTTATTTAATAAAAGTTCAGCCTTTGCAGCTGGTTTGAAACAGTAGGCATGTGTTTATCCTCATTTCAGCGTGCTGTCAGCAAGTATTTCCTTAAAAATATCCTTATTTGACCATTCCCTCCTCTGCCATCATCTGCAGACACCTCCTGTTGTGCAGTGAGGTTGAGAGCAGTGGCCAAAATGTGCTGAGGGAACAATCCTGGAAATACATTAATACCCATTTGTCCTTGAATTGTTGTCTGTGTCTAATAATACTTCACAGAAAGTGTTGCTGCTCCTCAGCAAATCTGCTGTATTTTCCTTGAACTTGAAGGAATTTTTCTCCTCTCTTTGGTGCAGGAGCAGCAAAGTGTCCATGTCTGGGGAGAGGATGAGGATGGAGAACTTCTCTAACTTGCTGTAGGAATAAATGCTCTCATTAAGTTCACAGCAGGGGTGGCAGCATTCTCTTTACATTCTTGTGTTTAAATTAAGCTTTGAAGCTGTTGCTTTTTGTTCCACTTTTAACCTCTTTGACAGATTAAAATTTATCCCAGTATTCCAGGGTACTCCAGGTCAGTGTAGAGAATGAAATTAAGTGAAAGGGTGATACCAGTGTTGATGGCAGAAATTATATTCCAGGTAACTCTGGATATCCACAGCAACCTGTCCCTGCTTCACACCTGTAAATAAATTTTGCTAGCTGGACTCAGTGTTTCTGTACATATTTCCTTTAACAACCCACAGAAGTGATCCATTTAGTGTCCTGAGCATAGCAATTCCCAGCAATATAATATAAATCCTATGGGAAATAGAGAAATTATATTTCCTTAATGTCCTTCCAAGGACCAGACAGACAATGCACTGAGCTGGGTTGGTTTAAAAGGGTTTTTTTAAGGATTTCTTGTTTTTTAAAAAGGAGTTGCTTTAAAGTTTTGACTTCCAGCTACTGATAGCTAAGAATAAATACAGACTGTTTGCATATAAATTGCATTTGAGTTTCAAACCTTTTGATATCAGCCTGCAGTTTTGCACTGTTGTACAATGCTTGCCAGCATTTAATATCCTCTGTCTTTTCAGTGACCAAGCCGTGACCTTTCAAAATAAAAGTTGCAGCTCGGAAGTAACTGGCTGAGAATTAGAGCTTGGTATATTCCAGTTTACACAGAAATGTCCTCAGTTAAAATATGGTTCATTCATGGGTCAAACCATCCTTACTTCCTTTAATTGAATTAAGATGGGCAAATGAGAGATGTGTGCAAGGCAGAAAGAATTCCTTGGGAAATCACTGTTATCCTTTCCATAGTGTAAAACGAATCAATTAGAAACCTGCCACAGCAGCTTTTACACAGGCACTACTTGGGGGCAGGGGAATATTTCCTAAAAGTGGAAATTGAAATGGAAAATGGGGGAATGTAAATTAGATTTTGCAATTACACATAATCTGATTTTTCTTTTTGGAGGAAGACAGATGACTGTTATCTGACCATATTTTATAGGTTGTTACATCTACTAGAATCACTTTTAGAACTTGTTCCTTCAGGAACACGTTCATGGAGCTTTTGCCTCATCAAATGGTAGCAGCAGCAATAAGAAGCAAAAAAAAGATTTTAAGTGCTCACCATTAAATGCAAGATTTTGCATGTTAGTTGACAGGACTTTGAGAAAATCTTACATTTTGCTATAATATTTTCCTGCATTTCCTGATCAGCTGGTTCTCAGAAATCCACACTTTTCCAGGGTTTTTGTGCTCTTAGTGGCCTTTGCTGGATTTCACAGTCCCTTGACAAATTGGTGGAGGTGATCAGAAGATTTCCAACTCAGAAATGTTAAAATCTATTTATATTTTTTGATTGGTGGTTCCCCTTTGTTTTCCCTCTGTGTTTTCATCTCAGCCACTGCCAGGGGCTGCCAGAGTGGGGTTGAGGACTCCAAAAAAGATCCCTTGTGCCCTTACATCGTTTATAGTTTGAAATAATTCACATAAATTAAGAAAGTCTGTATTTGCCATTGCAGTATCTTCAGTAGAAGAGGCAAATTTCAATCTCAGGAGCTCATGTTCTGGTACAGAATGTGGCTGTTTATATTGTAAACTTCAACTGTCACTCTGTAATTCTAATCTGGATTGAAATTTAATTTGCAGGAAACTTAGAAAAAATTATTTAATTAAAAAACCCAAAGGATTTTTTTTTAAGAGATGGGTGCAATTGTAGAGTCTGTCCTTTTGTCTCATTTTTATACAAAACATTCCAATAGGTTTTGGCTTTTTTAAAAGTTTTGTTTTGGTTAACTTGTGGACAGCATGGAGAACAAGAGTTTTCACAACGCCCCAGAGCCAGGGATTTTCAAAAACCTTTATTTTCATCACGAGCCACATGGTTTTTCACTTGGA